>NC_056750.1:780711403-780858903 GCF_019279795.1 Protopterus annectens | reverse complement strand
ACATGGGTTGGAGTCAGTGGCATTGACAAAAAGGCAGGAGTTAGAGCTGGATGTGGCAGAGTTAAAAATGTTAAGATTTGCACTGGGTGTGACGAGGGTGAACATGATTAGGAATAAGTATATTAGAGGGTCAGCCTAGGTTGAAAGGTTTGCAGACAAAGCCAGAGAGGCAAGATTATGTTGGTTTAGACATGTGCTGAGGAGGGATACTGAGTATATTGGGAAAAAGATGCTAAAGATGAAGCTACCAGGTAACAGGAAAAGAGGAAGGCCTAAGAGAAGGTTTATGGATGTGGTGAGAGAGGACATGCAGGTGGTTGGTGTGACAGAGCAAGATGCAGAGGACAGGAAGAAATGGAAACAGATGATCAGCTGTGGCAACCCCTAATGGGAACAGCCAAAAGAAGATGATGATGATGACTGGTTTTGGATAATATTTATTTTTCAATGGGCATATGACGTAAAAAATTATTACTACCCACTATCAGGCTTTGCTTGAGTCAGAATTGGGACTTGGATGGTTGTGACTTGCTTCAGAAGGAAATGATAGTGGAGGATTTGGTGAAAAGGTAGAAATGGCAAGTTTCATTAGGAGTGGAGAAGGTGTTGGTCATGGAAGTGATGATTAAGGAGATTGCAGTCCCTAAGGGAAGAGGGGTGGGTTTTTAGGCTAGTTATACTGTTGGTCTAGTTAACGGTCAGGATATAGTCAACGGTTAAATGTTGGTGTTATGGTTAGGTCTTGCAAAGTCACTTGAGCTTGCAATAATTTAGGGCAAAGGGAATCAGTCCAATTTACAATTACCTACAGTGGTTGAGATAAGGGAAAGTGTTTCAGCAGCTGAAGCCAAAGGGTTCAGAGACTGAAACAATATGCAGTTTCAGATGAGTGCCCTTAGTAACCTGTACTACTAATCAATTTAGGTATCTGTCTTGTCAAGTTTACTTGACAAGGTGGTCCTGCTGGGAACTGCAAACAATTATGATTGGGCTTCTGATATTAACTATTTGTTATGTGTACTTTCCATGGATGTCAAGATTCACCTTTTTGAACTTTATTCCACTCTGTTCAAACATATAACAGATATTTCATGGTTAGAACTCCGATCAGAATTGTTTATGTGCATGTGCTTAAGTTTGAGTGGAAGTATTCAGATTATGCATCTCATTACATCCAAGTGACACCTCCAGGTACATAGGTTCATAGGTTCATAGGTAGGTACTAGGCTATCTGCCTGAGGGCATGTATAAGCCTAGCCAGAATGTGTTGGCTTTTGCCGCCCCCTTAGATTAGTTCCCTGTGCCTCTGTCCAGCAGAGCCATTAGTTCCCTGAGCCTCTGTTCAGCAGAGCCACTGCAGTAATCCCCGGGGTAAATTTTCTGTTTCCCATCCACTCATCATGGTTTCTCTTGAAGAGTGTTAGTGAGGGGCTCTGCCTAATGTAGATTGGAATCCTGTTCCAAAGCATGGGGAGTCTTTGGGACAGGAATCTATCCCTCCAGCACGTCCTATTTATCGTTGTGGTGAGGTTTAGATCCCTAGAGCGTGTGGCTCTTGGGGATTTGTTTTTTTTTTTTAGGTGGAGCATGTCCATCAATTCTGGGTTGGACATGGTCTGGTATGTCAGACAGAGATCACCTCTGAGTAAGCAGTATGCAACCAAGTATAGCTGGAGTTTCTTCAGTTAGGCTGCATAGGGCATCTGTTTGAGGCCAGTAATCCTCTTGGTGAGGTACTTCTGTGGTCTTTCCAGCTGTTGCAGGTGTCTTGTAAGGTACATCCCAAATGGGGTGTTGTACTCTATGATGGGTCTGATGAGAGATGAGTAGAGGGGCACACTAACCGCTTTTATTCTAGATGTGAACCCTTTTGTGATTAGGTGGGCCACATAGAAGGATTTTCTAACCACCTTGGCAATATGATTATCAAAGGAGAGATTAATATCTATTTGGGACCCCAGATCCCTTATTACATTTTCTGTATTTAGGGGGCTGCCACCTATGTGGTAGTTCGTGGGTACTTTGTTTTTTCCAAAGGGGATGACTATGCACTTTTTGGCATTTAGCTTGATGCCATGATTTTGACACCAGGTATCCATCTCACTGAGACCCTTCTGGAGGATGTCTGTATGAGCCGGAGAGTCAGTTATGGCCCCCAGTTTGCAGTCGTTTGTGAACTTGGTCAGCCAAAGTCCTCCTGTGTTTGCCTGTACCTCTGAGAAGTATATACCAAACAGGAGGGGGCCCAGGACTGAGCCCTAGGGGATGCCACTTGTAACCGGTTTAGAATCAGACCTAGAGCTTGCAACTCTCACCGTGCGGGTTCTATCCATGAGCCAAGTGGCAACTCATCTCGTGACGTATGTGTTTATGTTCAGGCTGGTGAGCTTGTCTATAATACCAGAATGGGGAATGGTGTTGAAAGCCTTTGCGAGGTCTAGGTAGGCTGTGTGGACCTCCTTTCCCTCATCTAAAGCCTTGGTAACTGTCTCAAAGAAGTCCACCAGGTTTAGGAGGCATGATCTGCCCTTAGCAAAACCAAACTGGGTAAGGTCCAATGTTTGGAGGTTCCCAATGTCTCTGTTAATAAGTTCCATGATGATGCGCTCCATAGCCTTGCATACCAGGCTAGTCAGGCTTATAGGGCGATAGTTTCCGGGGTCCGTTGTGGCTCTACCTTTGTGGAGTGGGATAACTATTGTTGTGCGCCACTCTATGGGTATGTAGCCGGTAGAGAGGCTGAGTTTGAACAGTGTGTTTAGGTGAGGGGGTAGTTCATTTTGGAGCTCTTGTAAGACACAGCCTGGGACACCGTCTGGTCCCATTGAAGCTGTGTTTTTGGCTTTGGATAGGGCTGTTTTAATCTGTGTGTCAGTGATTGCCAGGGCTCTACATTCTTCTGGTATGGTTATAGGCCCTTTAGGGGGTGAGAGGGGGGTGAAGTTTGCACTAAACCTGTCTGCCAGAATGTTGGCAATATCAGTCGGTTCAGTGTATTTTGTGCCATTCTGCACTAACTCAGAGCAGGTCTGAGAGTTTCCACTGGAGTCCTTGGCAATTTTTCTTTCGAAGCTAGCCTTGGATGATATTATGATGGATCGAAGTTTCTTGCTGATACTGATTAGGGATGTTTTTCCTTCTTGGGATTTTACTCTTTTCTGTACTAATTTCCTCCTTCTATTGTACAGCTTGTTTATGGCAGGGGTCCACCAGACTGGTTTCCTTTTCTTGGAGGCGTGACTCTTGGTTTTGCTTGGGATAGCATGATTCATGCATTCTTGCAGGTGCTCATAGAGTGCCTCTATAATGGATTCAGCAGCTTGGACAGCGTTGTCCTTTAGCATGGGGACTGTGAACCTTTCCACCTCGGTCTTAATTAACGTGAAGTTTGCTTTTGAAATGTTTTTCACGGTGGTTTCCTTGATTGGGGGTGGGGGTGGGGGTGGAATGTGGATATCCAGAGTGATTAGTCTATGGTCTGATCTAACCAGCGGGGGGGGGGGGTGACCTCTGATGTGGAACACCAGTCCCCCATGTTGGTGATGACCAGGTCCAATATGTTGTCACCTCTGGTGGGGGTGTTGACCAGTTGATCCAGGGCGTTTGAGTTTATAAATTCTAGGAAGTGTTGGGCAAGGGAGTTAGTACTTGAGTAGTTCTCCCAGTTAATGTTTGGGTAATTGAAATCACCCAGTATTAGGGTGTTTGGTAGGACCTTTATATTTTCCAGTGTCATCAGAAACGTGGAATGGGGGTCCTGGGTCATGGTGGGTAATCTGTAGCAAGCTACAATTTGAATTGCAGTTTTGTCCATTGTTAGTTGCACATGGATGATCTCTGAGGCATTGTGCTGCACCACTAACCTGGAGGTGTGGGTATCCTTGATGAATATGGATACATCCCCCGCCTTTTGTGTTTCAGTCCGGGTTCTGTGGCCGAAAAGTACGGTATGAGTTATTGCCTGGTAGGGGGTCTTCTTTATGTGCTCGAAGTCTGATAATATCGGATAAGATATTCTCTACACAAATACACCAAAAGCGCAAAACATCAACAATGTAAACGGAAATCTCCGTAGGTGGAGATTTCCATTTACTTCAATGTAGTGCAATCTCGGAGTTGGTAGATTTAAGTAGCGGGGGTGTGTAGGGTGCAGGGGGCATGCCCCTCTGCCTACACTAGTTTAAATTCTTTTTTTGTGTATTTTTTTTTTTTTGGACTTCGATTGTTTAATAGATGCATATGGTTCGATCTATATGTATTCGAGCTATTAAACTTTCGAAGTCCTAAAATAGACCCGCCTGGTAGTGCTGGGGTGCTCTCTGGACCTTTAAACTAGGTTTCTGTTACTGCACAGATATTGATTTCTCGATACTGAGGAGTGCCTCGAGTGCGTGCATTTTGAGGTTTAGACTTCTGGCATTGAGTAGCATTACCCTCAGTTTTTGGTTACTTGTGCTATTTACAGTGGTGGGTTTGTCTTTCTGCAGTTAACATCTACACATGCCTTTAGGTGTCAGATATTGCTCGTTCATATTTGCATCAATAATTTCAAAACCATGCTATGTACAAGGTTTTAAAAGTTTTTGTCTTAAAGTTTACACAATAGCAAACTCAGCTGCATTAATATTTGTCAATTGTCTAGTGCAGGTAAATAGATATTAACTGTTGTTTTTATGATATTAATTTACAGATATAATTTTTCACATTTTTCTAAGTATCTCAATAACCAAGTAACAGACAGAACTCAACCTCATATGAAAGCTCTCAGCAGATTAATAAAATACTGCTAACAGAATGTGTGTAACTTGAGTGGCTGCTGTGATATTTATTGTAAGTTGTTTACAAAATATTACAAATGTAATAGTTACTGTATTTACTGTAACTTATAAAATTCAGTTTAAGACCTAGAACCTAAAGAATACTACCACTGTAAAAAGAGCTTATGTTGAAGAGTTTGACATTTACACTTCTTTAGTTGTTGTTGTTGTGTCTTTCGGATTTTCCCGGTTAGGGGTCACCACAGTGGAACTCCGGTCTGCTAATGATTGGCAGTTGATTTTTACGTACCGCTAATGATTGGCAGTAGATTTTTATGAAACACCGAGATGCCAGCTCGATGCCCAACCTTCAACGAAGGCACGCCCATTTACGCATGCATGTCTTTCAAACGCTACCCAACCGCGGGGAGGACATGCAGACTCCACACGGAAGGCAATCCCAAGCCAAGCCGAGAATTGAACGGGAGAACCTCTTGCTGTGAGGTAACAATGCTACCGCTGTACCACCATGGAAGTAATATTGGAGTGAATGAGGTATATTACTGTATTCCTGCCCCAGTGAGGTAGAGTTGTTCCCATGTCTGCAAGGTTTACTCTTATGTGTCTGTGCGACCATAGAGTTAGTATATTTAAGTAAAGGACACCCACTCCATAGCAAAAAAGTATGTGTGTGTGTGTGTGTGTGTGTGTGTGTGTGTTTGAGATCCTAGGTTAAAGAGAAAATGTTGCAGTTTTTTTGTGTGTCATCGCTACAAGACAGTGTAGTTTTTGTGTCAAGAGTTATGAAGTCTGATAATAATTATACTTCTAAGTTATGTCTTCATGTGTTAGGTATAAATGCAATCAGTTGGGAGTGCATTTCAATAAGTGTGCACCCGATCAGATTAGTACAAGTGATTGTGACTCAGTCAGTGTGCATTTTCATTACTTGATACACATAAATTTACATATATTTCTATATCTGTCATATATATATATATATATATATATATATGTGTGTGTGTGTGTGTGTGTGTGTGTGTGTGTGTATATATATATATATATACACACATACATAGAGAGAAAGGGAGAAGAGAAAGTGAAATGCAAACTTTTTGAAGCTGTTGAATTAAAAGGTATGATTATTAAGTAGCACCTCATTACATTTTTTAAGTGTACATTTTATTTTGAAGTCTCAAGCCAGTTTTCAGACATACTTATCCAGCTGACACAAAATATTTAAATTTTTCATGGTCTAATACGATCCTGAATTTGATTAGAGTAGTTACAGAGTAAGGGAGTGCTTACAAGTACTGTGAACATGATTTTGTTCATGTAAAATGAAAAAAAGTATTTTGCAGTAGTTGGTTTTAAGTCAAATGTCCTATATATTAATACAAATTTTATTAAATATAAGTGATATAAATATTATATTCAGATGGTTCTACATGTATAAGGTGGTTTGCCATTGCTTGAGAATCATGACATTGATACAGATCTGTAAAAAATTACATTGTTGCCTCTGAATTATTTGAGGGATCCATTTAAAAAAATAACTACCTCATGCACGGCCCATGTCAGCTGAAAATGGTCTAATTACCAGACCTATCTTGTCAGCAAAGTTCTTGAAGATCATAAGGTACAAGTAAATACAGAGCAGCAAGGTCTAGTGGTGAAGAAATTAATATTGACTTATTTTAAGTATATTTTTCTATTTTTGACAGGGATCAGAAGGAGGTCCTGCATTTTAAGTGAGTTTGCATTTCATTTTTTAATGGAACTGTTTGTGTCTTGATATAAAAGATACACCGAGCAGATGCAAAGTAATAAAACCTATCTTTTCTTTTCTTTGTTAGGACACATGTATTACTGGAGACCTTGCTTCCGCTGTAAGTAAATGGTTTCTTACAGATGAAAATAAGAGCAGTCATCAGGGAGCGGGGTACAAAACCTGCTGTAAATTATCAAAATAGAAATTTACAACTATCACTAATGGAGAGATTTTAAGCTTCTTATAAGACTAATCTTGTGGTCCTTGGTTTGATTCTATCAGTATCCATTTGTTTACTGAGTAACTGAGCCTAATGAGTTTATCTGAATAACGAATGAAAACAAAACTAAACTACCAGCTGTTTTGAGAAGAACATATCAAAACAGGGAGCAGGCTCTCATATCTATGCATATAATCAGAAATGTCTGTGGAAAGTGACTCAGCAGAAGAGTATTGCAAACAAGTTGCATCAGCTTGGCAGTAGATTTCTTAAGATTAGATCCCTGCTGAGTGCAACTATTACAATTCCACATGTTTAAGTGATTGGGAAGGGACACTCTCTGAGGAATACAATCATGCATGCAGGCTAGAAAAGTGACTGTGAAGGGTTTAGAAAACCCAAAGAATCTAAGAGATTTGATTTGTCATTAGCTTCTCATTTCTCTCCAGCATTAGTCTATAGATGCTGTTTTCAGCGCTGAGGGAACCATATCCATTACCTTGCATCTAAACAGACTCATAGTTTGAAATCCCCTAATCCTAACAAAAAGGAGCTTCCCTACTTTGCTTTATCAGGGCCTCCCACTCAATGATAATAACAATATCTGAGGTATACGGACTGCAAAGTAGAACAAGACTGTTCATAATACTTACTCAAAGGTTTACCTTAGAGACATGGCATGTTATTTTTAAGTTTTATTTCATTTCGTTTTGTTAACAAAGACAGACCAATCCTGGGCCATCTTGCATGGCAGCGCCAGAACTACATTAAACTGATTTGCTGATTTAGTCACATGACAGCAGTATGCTTGCTCAAGGCAACTCAGTCTCTAGTCTTTATGTGAAATGATTTTTTTTTTGGTGGGGGGAGACGAGGTCATGTAAAACCAGCTTATTGCAGTCTGTCTCTCCTTTGCTATATTTTTTCTTCTGATTCTTGAGGCAGTATTATTTTATCTAATCTGGGAGCATTAAGACCTAACTGCTCAAATGTGAAAACATTAAGGCCTAACTGTTGAAATATGAGAGCATTAAGGCCTAACTGTTGAAATATGAGAGCATTAAGGCCTAATTATGTCGACTTTTGGCCAACCAGTTTAATTACTTCACATATTATTTCATCAGTGTGTTATGACCAGATACATTTCTGGGTTTTTGCAGATCAACATGGAGATGAACGCACACTGGGCCCTCACTGACTCTCAGTTTCATTGACAGTAAAGTAGGAATTGCACATTTTTGACTAGAGTGACTTGACAAGATTTGAACAGAGGCAGCATTGCTGTCACTCAAGACAGGTGAGTGAAAAGTAAGGCAGAGATGTTGCTCAGTAAGGTTTAGACAAGCTCATGGCAGAACCTGTGGATAGCCACAGGAGTACATGAGATGATAATTTATTTACTTATTTATTTATTGACATTTGTTGACTGGGAAAGTCCACTGGGCCAGAAAGTCCCATTTTCAGTGGAGGCCCGGGGAGAAAAGCTCCACAAATGACAGACATTTTTATCAATTAGCTTATACATTACAAAGTGTATTAGAAGTAAAAAGAAAATATTAACCAGTAAAAACTCCAAAAACAATTATTGACATTCTGTAAATTTTGGAATAAGACATTACATTTTGGAAAGTAATGTTATAAATTCTGATATAGTTGAAACAATTATTGACATTCGTACAATTTTGGAAACAGACATTACTCAATTGTAACAGTGTCACCGTTGAGGGGAGAAAACATTGTAACATAAGTTTGTCATATACCAGAGCTTTATAATCAGTGTTTTTTGGACTAAAACATTACAGGAAAAGACATTTTATGGATAGAGATAGATTAAGTGAATGCTAAGTAGAATGGGAATGAAGACTTTTAAAACGACCGAGGATCACAAAGTCAGAACAAGGACATTGTAAGGGTAAGTAGCAAGTAATAATTAATAATTAAGGAGGTTTACTCATGTTAATATAGGAGCAGTCTTGGTTATTCAGGTATAGTTCTTTCAGAGCTTTTTTTGAAAGTTAGTATAGAGTCAAGTTAAGTAATAGAGTGAGGGAGGGTATTCCATAGTTTAGCAATAGAATAGGAATAAAGGCATTGTCTGGCTCTTTTTTTTAGGTTTGGTTACCATCAGAAGGTGTTTTTTGAAGACCTAAGGTTAAGATTTGGGGTATAAGTTTGTATTTTTGTTTGAAGGGATGAAAACTATTTTGGGTTGTTGAGTAGTTTGTGGGTAAGAGTAAGTTGGGTAAATTGTAGGTAATGGGGGAAGTCAAGCCAGTTTATAGATTTAATGGCCAAGCAGTGGTGTGTGCGAGTTGGCATTCTAGAGACAAACTTAACTATCTTATAGTAGCATGATTGTACTTTGTTTGCAAGAGATGTGTGTAGGTTGGTAAAGACTGGGCTACCATACAGTAGAGAAGGGAGAAGCACACTATTAGCTAGTGTTAGTCTGGTGGCTTTGTCCAGATAGAGTTTGTGCCTATAAAGCTTACCAAGTTTAAAATGTTTTTTTTTTGATAGTCCTGAGTATGTGATCTTCAAATGTAAGTTTGTCATCAACACTGATGCCAAGTAATTTAGCATTCTTTACAATTTCAAGTTCAGTATTATTTTGTGAGAAAATTTTAAAGTCTGGAAGGGGTTTGGATGAGAAGAGTAACCGTTTTGTTTTTTTGGGCTTCAGTAACAATTGGGCCTCTGTGAGCCAAAATTCGATGGCAGAAAAAGAGTTTTGTGTTAACTTTAGAAGATCAGAGCTGTTATTAGCAGATGTGATTATGGTAGAATTGTCTGCATATTGTATAATTGTACTGGGATGCTTTATAGAGATTGTTAATGAATATATTAAAGAGTAAGTGCCCAAGGATGTTATTTAGAAATGTGGATTGTTTGCTTTGCCACCTGACAGATTGTTTTCTATTATTAAAATAGCTATGGAACCAGGTTAGGGTGTAGCCGGTTTTAGGCACCAGCGAACCCTGCGGTCGCTGGGGGCCCCCTGTTCCCTGGGGGCCCCCAATAACAGCAAGTTATCTTATCCTGATATTTTGTCACATCTGTAAAACCAACAAAGGCTAGTGCAGCACTCTTGCATACTTAAAAAACTATGAGGGTAATAACTCTTATTTATATCTCCCTTAAAATTCAAATATATTTCTAGTTGTAGTAATGGTGTTTTGTCAAGTAACAAGCATCAGAATGCCATTAAATATTTTACTACTGACATAGTGCTCCTGGCTTAGTTAAACCCTGCTTTTGGACATTTTCTCCACTAAAAATAACTACATAGCCTGCTTTTGGTCCCTGCAAAACCATGGCTTCAGGGGGCCACCTTAATCATCTTTGTCTGTGTGGGGGGCCTCACAAAAGCTGCTGCTGGTTGGGGAAAAATGAGGAATGAAAACTGCATTAATATCCTAATTATGCTCTTTAACATGAACAGGGCTGTGATATGACCCTGTTAGGATGAAGATGATAATGAACATGAACAATATAAGCACTAGAGGGATCAGCAGCCCAGAGTGACTTACCTCCATGCAAACTTTGGATTTTAAGAAGAGCTAATGCTTCCGATCATCAGGGATAGTTTCTCTTTCAGGTAGTTTTATAACTAATACCAGAACACCAGATATTATAACTCAATTTCTTTGCTTAAAAATTCAGTACAATCCCAAAAATAATAGAATAAATGCTCAGAATCAGAAATATGTTTAAATATTACTCTAATTCACTTAAAAAGTTACTAGAATAACATATTTTGCATCAACATCTATTTTTGGACAATAAGTATAAAACTCAGATGTCTGGATTAATTGACTGTTTGTAATCCTGAATGATTTTCCACCAAATCAGACTTTTTACAAAGGATAAAGCAAAAGTATGAGCAAAATCAGGGAAGGTCTGTGAAAGTAGGGACAGTGACAAGTATGCATTACTCCTCGATGAAATAAATCTTACTGCTTCTGCTGTTTGACGACTGCTAAACAGCAGTGACTAATCTGGTGTGGCAGTACCAATGTTGCACAAGGCATTGCTGTTTGCTGAAATAAGTACATAACTAGTACTGCTGTGGCTTATGCATATTTGTGTGTGTGTGTGTGTGTGTGTAAAAAACATCACTGATTGTTATCTGTGCATGCACCCAATAATGCCAGGACACAGACATTATTCTTCTGTGTATCAGTAAAAAATGTACCTAACAAGTAATTATATTTCAAAAGTAAGACAACATATATCACAGAACATTCAGACACTTAGATATTTTGGAGTCTGGTTGCCCCCACTCACCAGACTGTCCAAATGGATAATGGGGACTCCCTTTATCATCCTTGACTCTGTGGGGGCCCCCACCAAAGCTGTTGCTTGCTGGAGAAAAATATATCAATTTTCTGAATACGCTGTTTAACCTGAATGGTACTGAGATATGACCCTTTTAGGATAAAGCTAATAATAGCCTCTGTTTACAACCACACCCATTCTAAAACCAGCCCTGCTCAAATGTGTGTGTGTGTACATAAAGCTGCTCTGGGTTATGAGGGACTAGAGATTGTGTGGATATTACATCTTTAATTTTCATCACATTCAAACCTTAGAGGTGTGCACATAAAGTCATTATAGCTTGTGTTTGAGCTGAGGGCAGTGTTTCTCACAGACCTCAGAGGTGTACAAAGAAGGTTACTATAGCTTGTGTAAGAGAGGAGTACTGTTTAGGAGCAACAAATTTGAATATTACTGAAATCATTCTCACAATCACGTACTAGGCACATATACATGTGGCTGCCTTTGACGGCTGGGGTGAAGAACATTCTATGTATATGTATATCATCAGTCACTTGAAATATATGACAAAGGCAATTTAAATCTCTGCTTTCATCCCAGTCTAACACCAGAGGGATGCATAGGCAGTTTCTGTCTTTTTAGAGGGTTAGGGAGGTAGGCGGTATTTCCAGATAAGACTTAAATATTCTCACAACTACTGGCTTGTTAGTTTACTGTAAGCTACAATTTTGTCAGCTTTGAAAATTAAGCCTTGGGCACAAATTATGTCTTCCTTGAAAGAAAAAATAAGACTGAAATTCTTTTTTTTCTTCATAATTTTATTTAGGCCACCATTGGAGTAAAATGTTGAGAAAATGCTCTAAAATGCATCCCAGACCATCTGTAAACCTGTGGCTTCTTGGGCCCTGACTTGATTTATTTCCTAAATGGTTATTACTGGTCTGTCTTGTTCAGGAAAGGTGTCTTGAAAGGATGCAAGGAAAACTAAAGCTGAACCACAACAGTGAATTTCTTTCCTTAATCATAATTTCTGTTCAAGCTATTATTGGATGAAAATGTTGTGTAAAATGCACTTCAGAGCATATAGAAAGTTATGCCTTCTTGAAAAGCTTAGAGTAAGGCAAAATGTGAAAAAAGGAAGAAAAAAGTAACATGGATGGTATGGGGAGCCCAAAAGGAGAAGGACTCAGAGGAGATGACTGGGTGTGTGTGTGTGTGTGTGTGTGTGGGGGGGGGGGGGGTGATGGTGGGTGGTGTTGAAATGTAGGTCCAGTCATCATTTCACTTTAAGTCCAGACCTGTACATAGACTTGTTGCAATGTATCACTGTTGCAACTAAGTGCCAGTAACTCTAACTGCCTCTTTGTTAGACAGCTCAACATAGTGAAAGTGTGATACATAGACCTGTTGTAATGTAAAAGCTTGTAGCTGCAGGTCTGTCTGTGGATACTACTCCTAAAAGTTTGCAGCATGCAATAAAAGGTTGCTTAGGATGGATGGCATTGTTAGGATGATACTTATACTGGAAGTGCCTAGGGGGCCCCCATCTTGACATTTGCTGGGGGCCCCCAAAATGCTAACACCGGCCCTGGGTGGAGCAATTCATGGTCTCAAGTTGTAGAGTTAGTTTAGAGTGGGACACTGTATCAAAGCTTTTGATAGGTCGAGAAGTATAACTGAAGTAAGTAGGCCATTATCAAGAGCTTTGTTTACAGTGTTGGTAAATAAAAGTAAGGCTGTATTTGTGCTGTGTGCAGGATGAAAACTGTGTTGGGTGAGTGATAGTAAGTTATTGCCTGTAAGATATTTTAATAGTTGTGAATGGATACATATTTTGAGGATTTTAGAGAGTGGGGAAAGTAGAGAGGTAGGTCACTGGTGTTACCACCTTTGTGCAGGGGAGTAATAATATAGTTTTTCCAGAGTTGTGATACATATGACTCAGTGATAGATCGATTAATGAGAATGCTTATAGTGAGAGCTATAGAGTCTGCTGCTATTTTTAGGTATTCTGCTGGGAGGCCATCCGAGGAACGGGAGCACGGTTTTAGTTTAGAAAGCAGTTTATGTACTAGAGAAGTGGGAACTGGTTGAACATTAAAAGGAGGAATGGGAGGGGTATTATTTGAGTTGCAGTTATTCGTGTTGGATTTTGGGTTAGAGGAATGGTGGGAGAAGTTATTGTTGTCAGTGTTTGTCTTGGTTCCCGTACTAGTATTTGAAGTGAAATCATGGACAAGTTTTTAGATAGTTTCAACAATGTGAGTGTTGAAAGCTTGGACAATATCTTGTGGATCTTTATCAGCTGAAGGGGGAGGGTTGTACTGGTTCCCAGATTAAGAAGTGAGGAAACAGAATGCAGGAACATCTTAGGGTTGTTATGTTGGGTAGAAATCTTAGTAGAGAAATATTTTTTTTTGTCGTTGGTCACCTGCTTTTTGGCGAGGTTGCGTAGTTGCTTATATTTAAGTTATTTTGCGGGGTTTTATTCCAAGGCCATTGTTTCCATACTTATCCCTAGTAGTGAGTAGCTGTTTGATTAGTTAGCCAAGGGGCGTAATTATACTTAGTTCATTTAGTACGGATAGGGGCGAGACTGTTAAGAGTATCAAGAAAGAGTTTGTTGAAGTAATTAACTGCTTCATCTAGAGGAAGAGTTTTGATAGGGTACCAGTATAGGGATTTTAGACAATTCAAAAAAGTTTGTTGATTGAACTGAGAGAGATTCCTAGTTGAGTGTTCTATGAATGTAGGCTGGTAAATGGTTGCTAAATGTGTTTGGAAGGGTACCTGACTTGGAGAAGTGTTGTGGGTGAGAGACTAGTATCCAGTCTAGGGTTAACTCAATTTGTTTGCTTACTATGTGAGTAGGGTCAGAGATAAGTTGAGTATATTTATATAGATTTATGCTATTTGTTGGGAGTGGTGGATGAGAGCTTGCCAATTAATATTTGTGTCACCTAGAATAATGGTTTCAGTTGTTATATTGAGGGTTGTCCAGGACAGTAGATCTTCTAGGGTAGGTATATTTTGACCTGGGGGGGATTTAAAGTATGGCAATGCATATTTGTTTTCTGCTGTTGATGTGTAGGTTAGCCATTAATAGCTCAATATTGCCAGATGTTGGTAAGGGTTTGTCATACGGAGTTATAGTTAAGGTGTCACGATGAATTAGTGTAACACCTCTACATTTTTATGGGACCTGTCATTTCTAAGGATGTTATATCCTGGTGGGTTTATTTCAGTGTTTGATATATGTTGTGTTTAGCCAGGTCTCTGTGAGTGCCACAATATCTGGAGAGTACTGTGAGAGCCAGCCATGGAATTCAGTGGGTTTATTACATATACTGCATACATTGACAGTTACTATGCAAAGGTTTTTAATAGAGGAAGGGGAGTTATGGGCTGAAAGGGTATGAGGTCCGGGGTTGGGGTGAATATCACCACATAGTGAGAGGGCCTGAAATACCTGGAAATACCTGATGTTAGAAAACTGCAAAAAAAGCAAAATAAGACTGCTGAAAGTACTCATTCAAAGATTTACCCTAGAGATGTGGCAGGCTATCTTTGTTTAAGTTATATGTTATGTTGTTTTGTTAACTAGGATACCCCAATTGGGCATAATTCATTTTCATCAGAAAACCACAGAGAAAAGCTCCAAAACCTGCATAACGTATTCACATTCTAAAAACCTCTAACGTTACAGTATGACACGTTTTATCACATTATAGGTCACACAGTAATACTACCACAGAATAGCTTATATCAAGATACATTTTTAAAAAGTTTAGAGTATGACATAGGACATATGATGTATAAGGATGCAGAAATTATCTCACATTATTATCAAACTAAAATACACATTTCAGCCAGGACAGAGAAAATCCTGATAGATGACTACTGGTTTATTGCCTGGAAGATAAGGGACCTGAAGATTAGCAGGAGAGATATTAAACCTACACTTCTAGGACTTTAAGTTAGCTAGACTCTGCTCCCCTGACCAAGGGTAGACTGTTCCAGGTTTTGGAGACAGCAGTAGAGAAGTAGGAATCATTGTACTGATTATGTGAGGTCAGAGGTTTAGCTGGAATCTGATTTGTTGATTAGATAATATAATTTGGGGTATACCAATCAAGAAGGGGAGCTACAGAGAAGTATTTTTGTGGATGGTGGAATATAGTGTGTGCCATTTGAACATGGAGGCATACAATTTAATTTTTAACTTATGGCCAACTGTTAGTTTTCAGGGAGAGGTAATTACGTATTTTAGAGGGGTAGCCACAAACAAATTTGTAAATATGATGTACTTGTTGTAATTTGAATGTGGAGAGGTGCTGAGGTTGGTAAGGATGTCTAAACTGTACAAACGCTTGGGGTGAAGGAAAGTTGAGGTAGAAAGAAGCAAGATGCTCATGGCTAAGTGAGTTATAGAACTACACAATTCTGTAGATCATATCAAATCTCACTCTTTGTGAATGCAAGGGTTTAGCATATCAGTCATATCTGCAAAAGCTGCTTCTTTAAGTTCTTGAAAATTCATATTAATTATTTCAGTGATTCTGTCCCTCTGTATTAGCCTTATTTGACCCTTATTTTGTCGTTCTCCCAGCATCAGTTCCTTCTTCAGAGAATCCTGCCTTTGCATTATACAGACAAAAGGATTTTAATTTTATTTTTTACAATCAGACCTTTCACTGAAAAGCCTGTTTTTTTATCTCCTTGTGTATAACTGGGTACTGATTTGATCATCTTACATTTCACTGAATTCTCATTCTTTTTAAATACCACAGTTCAAAATCATCTGTTTTCTAGTCTATAGCATTAGTCATAGCCCAGTGCTTATAGCCATATATTACTACAGGAAACATAGCTTTTACTATATGGACATTTGCTGACAATGTGATGCATTTGATCTTTAATATCTTATTCAGATTTACTATAGTTTTCATTCCCATATAGAAGTAGTACTAAACATTTAGGTGTTAGTCTGAATTGAAATATATATATATTGTGAATATTGTGGAAAGCTGAGTCCCCACACTTCCTAACTAAATATTACCAGCTTAGAGGTCATATCACTGACCAAGGGTGACTGAAACAGTGAAATGTGCCACATACCCTTTGCACAATATTTAATTCCCTCACATTATCTTAGCACCAGTAGGGTTACCACCTGTCCCACTTTGCGAGGGACAGTCCCTCTTTGGGCAGTTGTGTCCTGACAAAAAATTGTAAAAATGGCAAATGTCCTGAGATTTTAGGACAAAATTATTTCCTATATTTTATGTAATAGTTGCATAAAACAGTTATTCTGTATCTAAAATACCTAAATGTTATAAGAAACAGAATAAGCAACTAAAATGCTACAAGAATAAGATTTTATTTAGGCAAAAAAGTTAAGTTCTATCCTTTGTACTGACCGTGGGTATGTGTCAGCCTGTAAAATCTGATGTTTGTACCAAAAATGTCCTACTTTGGTCATTTGAAAAAGTGGCAACCCTAAGCACCAGTTCTATTTATCATGAGTTTCTGCTCAAAGACACACTTCAAAACTTACTTCTCTTCACCTTTCCAAGATAAATTTTGCCACCAACCTCACTGTCTGAAATACACACTTATTACAACCTGCACAGTATTTCACTTATTCACATAATGTAACAATAATTCCTCTCATCCTACACATTACCAAACTTAACTTTATTTCCATGAACAGTACAGATATAAATTATAGTATTTTTATAGTCATTTACTGGCTCTTGATGAACAGTCAGTCATGATTACCACTAGTATGTCTTCTTCTGAGATCAGTCAAATGCAATGACCTGATGGGTCCAGTTCTTTATGAAGTAATATATGATAAATCCATCACTGCAGCATTTTTGAGTCATGACATTAGAAACAGACAATGAATGCAGCTATCATAACCTACTTTGGGGTATGGAAACCTTGAAATTAATCTTAATATTTATAGGGGTGCTGGAGATGTATCTCCTGCAGGGGACACTGTGCGTGCATAGGGGGATTTGCCGTGGGTAAAAAAAAATCTACTGTTTGCTTATTTGGTCTTCTAGGTTGACCAAAGACGTCAGCGGGCTTTGGTAAAATGTAATAATGATGATGCTAACCGTATTACTTCAAAACACAGCAATTAAAAAATGCAGGGCGTCACAGCAGACAGACTGAGAAGAACCTACAACATCATATTAAAAGAATCACAAGAGATTATTTAGCACTTTTAGATGTAAATGTTACAACAGAAGTGTATATTCTATAATATTGCTTTAAAATAGAAATGTTTATGATTTTTCTTGGATTTATTTAGTTTCTTTACAGGAAACCCATAATTAAATTTAAATGCTATATTAAACTGCTGCTATGCTATTAACTGTTACTACAAATATTAAAAAGATGGAGTGCATGGTGCACTGATTTCCACAAAATTTGTTTTTACTATATTCAGAATCCCTTGCATTTATATAGTATATAGGGTTCATTTTTGCATGGTGTATTTGTATGTAGCATTCATGCAAAAGTAATGCTGGGGATAGGAGATAAGGGTATGAAAGGCTTTAGCCATCACCAAAAGCTTAACTGAAATTGAATATTGTATGTAGCATTATTACTGATACAATTAATAATGTGGTTTAAAAGTGGCACCCTCATAGATCTAAATATCTTTTAAGTTGTGGATCACAGCACTACATCTTTTATGTGGGATAAAGCACTGACTATGACCCAAGTGATCCAAGTTTGATTAGTGGTTCAGGTACTTGATACAGGTGGAAGGTGAAGGGGGGTATGCTCATTGTGAGGGGGAGGGCAGTGCAGAACTCATTGCATGGCGCCACATGCCATCAGAGAATGGACAGTGCTGCAAAATGTGGGGCTGGGATAGGATAGACATTCAGGTCACCAACTCACCAATAGGTGCAAATGTACAGTGCACAGAGGAGGTACTGTGAACCTCCACAGTGATGCATAGCGCATGTTCCTCCATCTACAGATTAGTTTAGATTTGTCATAAAATCCTGTCATAGCAGGAATGCCAAAAAATGAAACAAGCAACCGAAATGGCTGCCTGGCCTCTCTAGATAGCTTTTGTCCTGTGATTCTGGGGCCTCCCACCATGAGGAAATGAATCAGCTCAAGTCCAGAAGGGGAAATTTTGATGGTTAGTGGTCAGGGGGTAAAAAGAACCTAGAAAAATATATCTTTGTCTGGGCAATTTTACTTTAGTTATAGACAACACTGAATTACATAAGTTGATGGGGTATATGAAAGCATTTCTTGCCAAAAACAGTAAAAAAAAACATTTTTTCTTTTGGACAGATGGAAGGTATAGGAGATGCAGATACCGTAAGTTTTTTGTTTGTTTTACATTGCATCTATAATTCATGTTTGGCATGCCTTAAGCACAGTTACAGCAGGCAAATACTTACATATTTTTTTTTCTGGTTCTTTTACAGGTTGGTACCCATTTTACTGGAGGAGATACTGCCCTCGCTGTAAGTCTATATTTTTAATAAAAATGAAAGAAAACATAAAGAATGCATATGAGTATGGGAAGTGGCTGTGAAATATTTTTCTAAGGGGATCAGAGTAACAATTAAATGAAGCCAGCCATAAGCCCATTTTTAAATCAGGCACCATAGGAAGGTTAGCATAATGGTTACAATATTTGCCTTACAGACACAAGGTGCAGGGTTTGATTCTCACAAGGGTTAATTGGCTAGGCTTAAAATGGCCCACAAGGGCAGTTAGCTTAGTACTAGTCTACGAATCTATATCAGTCTCACTGCTTTTGTTTCTCTTCTGCCACCTAGGTGAAAAATGGTATGTCAGTAAAACATTCTGTTTTATAAATTAAATCAAATGTCCGCCTGCTGTACTTTGTGTGCCTAGAAAGGGATATGGATTTGACAAGCACTCAAAATCTGAACTACAAAGTGAAGTGGTTCTGGGCATAACAAAGGCTACATACTCACTGGGGGTGAACCTATCACTGCATTTACCTAAAACAAGTCTCAGGACAAGCCTTTTCACCTGGCTAACAAATTAATATTAAATTAAAATTAGACTTCTTAAACCTACTGAATTAGATTGATGAAATATTTTCAGCAACCTTAAGGCTTAATCTTGTGTAAGCTCTCCTTACATCTTGAGTAGACTGGCTCTAAAGTTTTCAGATGTGGATATCCAAACTGATACTGAAGATCAGCTAAATATTAGCATACTGTTTGCCATTCCACACCATACCAGGCTTAGCAACAGTGATGTCAGCAAGAAGAAAGCAAAGTGTTTTTAGTTGGTGTGTCTACCACTCACCTGGTGTTTCAGAGGGTTTGCTGTGTCACTGTATACCTTACTGACCCAACCCCTTAGTGAATATAATACTGCACCCTGTAATCTTCAAATCAGTGTCTACTGAATTCCAAAGAACTGTACCCATGATCCCTGGAAATGCAAGCTTACAGGTGTGAGTGAAGAAATAAGCATTAAGTCCAACACAGCAGTACCTTTGAATACTCCCCATACTCTGAGGTACAGTAGTCTTACAACTGGTGTATTTAAGTAGCAATATTTTGGGGATGTGCTCCTCTACATTGAAAGTGGTGGGAATTTGGGGTGAAGAAGTCTCTGTTACATCTGGGTTTATTTCATCTTATTTATGTTTCTTTTTTTTATTTTTTGAAGTAATGGGACTCACACTTCAGCACCTTACATTTCTGAAACAGATGGAAAGATTACAGCTATTCCTGACTAAGAAAAATAAAAAAGTCATACAGTTGAAAGCCTGAACTATTCATAAATCTTTAGGAATTGTCATTATATTCTGATTGTTATAGGTTATACACGTGAACAATGCCTAATCTGTAATGTCATTTCTTGCCCTCTTCTACAGGAAATTCTGTGCCTGAAATATACCATGAGAAGAGCTAATACTGGAAGAAAGAATCTAATGCTAAAAATAAATATTAATAGAAAAAAATGTGACATATGAATTACACAATGCCTTCCAAAATCATAGAATACATTTCCTTTTACAATCAGAAATAATTCATTAACCTTCTTCAAAATTAATATTGGTATGCATTCAGGATGTAGAAGATATCAGCATGGGGCCGCATCAATCTAACTTCCTCATGGCCAGTAGGTTGTAAATTTGATTTTGGAACTTGTGACCCTAACATTTCATACTGTTATTCCCCCTCATAAATTGTTTTCATGTTAGAGTCTTGTCATAAATGCTCTACATTGCCACACCATGCATATTTTTAGAAGGTCTGCTCCAGGTGCAAGCTTTCAGTCTACCTGCACGTTCACCACATTCCCCTCTGTTCCTCTAAAAGCACATTTGGAACATGGTCTATAGTTTCACTCTTTGCTTACTTAATAAAAATTGTCATGCCCCTTTCCTTTCTCATATGCAGGCTGCATTTTGAATATTTTTTTACTTCTTCTTCTTCTATTTGCCATGAAACGTACCTGAGTATCTGCATTACTCTGAAAAAAATATTGCGTCTTCATCTATTCAGTCTGTTGTTGTTTGTAAAATCAAATCAAATTGTTCCCAGTAAGTGTTCAGACTCAAAGCTAACATCCTACAAAGGCTCTGACCCCTATGCCATGGAACCAACTAAAAAGTCTTGTAAATGTATATGGGCAAAACTTGAGCATTTGGAGAAATATAAATAGGTAAGAAAAGCAACTTACTATTTCAGTGGAAGGCTTGTGTAGATGTAAACATATTATTTGTTAAGTAAGATATACTTATGATATATGTCTGATACTTAAGATATAGGTCTGGCAGTTGGCTTAGAGGATTAAGGAGCTGTTTCCTGTGGTCCAGAGGTGCAGGGTTTGATTCCCTCAGCTTCCATTGGCTAACTATGTGACTCTGAGCAAGTGACTTAACCAAAAAACAGCTCCTGGGCTGAGTCTGAAAAAGGTCCATGGAAATCAGTGCTCTACCATGGAAAACAAATAAAATAAAAAATTATGAAGACATGCATCTGGAGCATTTCTCCCTGGGCCTCTGCTGAAAATTGACTTCCTTCCAAGTCTGACTTTCGCAGTTAACAAATGTAAAATAAATAAATAAACTGTATCATGATGCTTTTTCCAAGGAGCAGTAACACCCTTATTCCTAGTTAAAACATATACAGTGAATGATGAATTATCCTGTCCTATTTTCACTTTAACTCAGTTATTTATCTAATGCTCCTGAAATGTGAAGATTCACTCACAACAAAGGTAAATAAAGAAATCAGTGTTCCACATTTATAAATGGATTATCATGGAGAAGGTTAACCCTTTCTTTCAGAAACTGAGGTTGGAAGGGAAAGTGTGCTGAAAAGGACCATTGCAAACCTTGAAAACTGTAGTATACAGAAGTAACTTCTTTTTATTTAGGTAGCTGGGAACTCCCAAAGGGGGACATCTGTGGGATATCCCTTGACACCCTCCTGTGCATATGCTATAATGGGAAGTGACAAGAAGTGATAGTGGTGTTATCTGAGTGTTTGGTAAAATAACATAATTTTATATGGGTGATGCCTTGGTACTTTTAAGTATGTATTCCATCAAACATTTTAAAATATTTCTTAGTTGGCTAGAAATGTGATCCTCATTCTGAAAGTTGTTCTGACTCAAAGGCAGATATGAAATGCAGACTCCAATAGTTCACTCTCAGAGACATATACCTTAATCTTTTTAAATAAACTTAGGGATAAATATTTCCTAATTAATAAATGAAGCTGGTACTGATTAAGATAAATATTTTCTGTTTTCTTGTCCTAACAACAGGGATAATAAAGTCACAATTTTTAATTTTGAGCTAATGCCTAATTTCATTCCTAGAGTATCTCTGAATGTCACAATTAAAAGCTCTATAGGCCAAATAAAGCCTTTCTCTGGTGAATCAGTAAGCAGTTCTGAAGAGATTCAGAAATTTCAGCCTTGATCCGTATCCCATATCACTACAAACTGCAATTCATTTAGTAAATGTTGTTTAAACTTTCTCAAAAAATTGTAGCTTTTTCTTTGTACAGCAACAAAAGGGGAAATTATTCTCCCATAATGGATGTATTGCAGATTTAAAACGGCAAGTTAGTGTAAAAGTGTCTTTGGGTTATTCAGTCTTAAACAACAATCCCATATGATGGAGTGCTTTGCTTCATACCTTATTGAAGTTTTCTGTAAAGGTTGATTTCCTTGTGATAAGAATCTCTCATCTCCTTGATCTTTTCAAGAATCACTTTGTTTACCTTGGCTTGCAATTCTTGGTAATAGTTCCCCATATACAAGACCTTCCACTTCTGGATAGTAAGTTTAAGGCCAAGTTATTTTACCTCTCTATAAATATGTTCTAAGTGGTTATTAACTGGGTTGACGTCATTTGCTGTTGTTAATATAGTACTATTTTTTATACCATCAGTCTGTTGTGAAACCCAGCAGGAAGATGATGTGGGAAATGAGGCAAAAACTAAGTTAAACAGGATCAGACTGAAGACAGAGTCCTACTGAACTCCTCCATCAATGTTAGTCAAGTCAGAAGTTGGACTCAGAAGTATAACTCTTTGAGATCTACTTAGGCAAGAGGAAGCGAGGGCATCCAGCAAAGAGATGGATGGATTGTGTGAGAAAAGGCCTGAGACAGTCAGGCATGAGTGTCGAAGAAGGTAGGAGAGTGGCATTGTGTAGAAAAGGAGGAAAAAGGGGGTTGAGGATGATGATCTAATTATTAAATGCTTATTTACCTGTTTAATGATACATGGGTTTGCAAGTCAAATATTACAACATGAAGTTCCAGGTCTAAGCTGCACTAATACATTCATGGAAATCTACAGAGATGGTCAGTGTTGACCTCACTTGTAAGTAATCATGGTATAAAAGATAAAGATGTAGGGATTACTTATTGACAGATTGTAGGGTACGTGGAGGTGAAGGTTAAACTTAATGGTATTGATGGAAGGGTAGTTTGGTCTGATAGCTGCTATAAACATGAAAGTGGTTTATTGTTTTTATATCCTGGGAATGACCAGCTGAGTCATTGTGTGTACAATACCCATGGTAGGCAACTTTTGAGAATCAACAAAACTGTTACCTTTGTAGAAGATTATAAACTGGTACGTATTTGATTGATGAATTTGCCAAGAACAGTATAACTGTTCTTGGCAATTATAATACAGTATAACTGTACAACTGGAAATGCCGCAAATATACCTCACAAAGAGGATTACTGGCCTCAAACAGATGCCTTATGCAGACTGCCTCAAAAAACTCCAGCTTTACTCCGTCGCATATCGCCTACTCAGAGGCGATCTCTGCCTAACATATAAAGCTTTGTCAAACCCAGAGCTGTTGGACATGCTCCACTTAAAGAAATCCCAATCCCTCTGAGCTACACACTCTAGGGACCTAAACCTTGTCACCACAATAAACATAACATGCTGGAGGGATAGATTCCTGTTCCAGAGACTTTCCATACTCTGGAACGGACTACCTATCTATGTCAAACAGAGCTCCTCATTAGCACTCTTCAAGAAAAATGTTGATGATTGGATGGGTAATAGGAAATTCACCCTGGGGATCACTTCTGTGGTTCTGCTTGACAGGGGCACAGGAAAATAATTTTCTTGGGTGGCGAAAGCCAGGGTACCTTTTTGGCTAGGCTTGTATAGGCCCTAGGGCCAATAACCTAGTACCTACCTATGAACCTATGAACATTATGACATTGTTTGAAAGGCAAGGGATATGGTAATAAGGTACCTTCAAGTAATTTATATGGCATGCAGAAATCAAACATAGACAAAATAAATTCAGATGTAAACATATTCACCTTCTTGTCGGCTAATGTGAATTTATTCATTAATTTTTTGTGTTGAAAAAACATGAAGTAGAAGAACACATTTACTAATTAAACTAAAACAATGTCTATGCCATCTTGTTAGGAGTGCAGTGGTTTCACTTGGAAATGAAGAACAGACTTCCTGGCTACCCACCATGCAGTGGTCTTAAGGCTGGGAACCTTGACAACAAATTGCACAAACTGCTCACTCTGGACAGTATAGATATCTGTGCTGTTACCGAGACTTGGGTTAAACCTGGAGGAAGTACAGTTCCTTCCACATATTTAGCCAAAAGCAGCACAGACAGGAACTAAAGGTGGAGGTGTCTCAATGTATAATAAAAGCAAATAAAACTTTAGGTTAGTTGAACAGGATGATGCCTTAGAGTTCATCAATGTCCAAGACTCCGGAGACAAGGTTACCTATCATGTTCTGGCTAGCTACAGGTCACCATCTATGAACTGCAAAGGTCACAACTCTTACCTAGACCTAGTAGAGGTGTTCACCATCTAATAAAATACCATATTCATGGGAGACTTTAACTACCTTTCTATAGACTGTGAAATGTATACTGCATCTAAATCACAGGGACTATGTTTCCTTGACTTTGTCAACACAAACACCCAGGACCATATAGTGCATTCTCCAACCAGAGGATCAAACATATTGCACCTATTACTCACCAACATGGAAAAGAGTTGCATCCCCACCTATGTCACATCCTCATTGGTGAAGTCAGACCACAGAGCTGTCTCCCTTGAAATAAAAGTCAACCAGGAAACCCAACTAAACCTGCAACATTTAGGAACTGTAGTAAAGCAAACTACATCTGATTAAGTGACATTTTTTCAAAATTCATGGCTGCCCCAAAACCCGAGAATGTGGCTTCCTGTGCAGAAACCCTGTACAAACATGTAAATGGCTGCTGTACCTTCCAGAAGTACATGCAGATCTAACACCAACCTTATATAACAAAAGAAAAAAAGCCATGGCCAAAATCAGAAAGAGCAACTCTCATGGAGACAAGAGTTCTCTGATTCAGTTAAACAAGAAATTAAGATGCCTAATAAAGTCCAACAAGTCCAATTATAAGGTCAGGATAACCTCCCAGGCTAAGGACAATCACATGGTCTTCTTCAGCTATGTCAGAAACCTTAAAGGTAATACTCAGCTGTGTGTAGAACTGGTGATAAATGGCACAACCTTAACTGATCAGGGTAACATAGCAAATATAGTAGCTTATAAATTTAGCTCTATTTCCCCCCCCCTCCCCTCAACTACCCCCTGTGAAATCCCTTCTGTCATATCCCCCCAACTATCAACATGAAGCAGGTCCTGGAGGTGCTCTTTTAGGTCAAAAACACTGCTTCAGTGAGCCCTGAAAATATTCACGGTTGCCTCCTAAATAGCTTAAAACATGACCTAGCAGGACCACTTCAGGCAATCTTCAACTACAGCCTCAAAACAGGTTACATGCCAGGTGAATAGAGGGCTGAAGTGGTTATTCCTCTTCATGAAGGTGGACCATCAATGGACTCCATGAATTATAGACCCATCAGTCTGACAAGTTTAATATACAGAGCCATGGAAAGAATTATTATGTAAATGATCAACAAAGACATTGGCAATCTACAGACACTGGACCCATCCTAGTTTGGCTTTGTTAAGGGAAGATCTTGAAATTTAACCTGGTAGACTTCTTTAAGAGGATCACTATGGTTATGGATGAGGGGAAAATGGTGTACACCACTTATCTTGACGTGGCCAAGGCATTCGATACAATGCCTCACTCAGATATTGTTGAAAACTTTCAGAAGTAGGCATAAAACCTTACATAACTTGCTGGATTTCCAAATGGCTCACAGGCAGGACCCAAGAAGACAGGATTGGTGGGACCACCTCCACCAAAATATCAGTCACCATGGGAGTTCTCCAGAGCTCTGTGTTAGGCCCACTTCTGTTTGGTATCTACTTCTTGGAGGTCAAAGTTAATGTCAGAGGCCACTGGTTCACCATGTTTACAAATGACTGTAAATTGGGCAAAATCAACAACATCCAACAAGAGGGTCTAACACAAACAAATGACTGGTGTGAAAGCCACGGATTAAAACACAATGCAAAGAAATGCATTATAGTGCCCTTTAGGAAATCATCCACCCATGCTAATTACTTCATGGCTAAAACACTCCTAAGAGATTACCTGATATTTAGAATTCTGGGAACATATGTAGACAGTAAGCTGGAGTTTGATCAATATGTAGCCAGAACAGCAAGAAAATCATTCTAAGCCACCCAATTCATAAGCGATGGTCTGCCATCCTGGTCCAAGGAGGTAACAGTACCAATCTCTTCAACCTTTACCAGACCCATCATTGAGTAAAATGACCCCTGTGGCATATACTGAACCAAGCACTTGTACTCAACCTTTACCAGACCCATCATTGAGTAAAATGACCCTTGTTACATATACTGATCCAAGCACTTGTACTCAACCTTTACCAGACCCATCACACAGTACAATGACCCCTGTGGCATATACTGAACCAAGCACTTGTACTCAACCTTTACCAGACCCATCACTGAGTAAAATGACCCCTGTGGCATATACTGAACCAAGCACTTTTAACAGTTGGAAAGTCCTCAAAGGTTCCTCACCAGGAGACTCCAGTGTATGAGTACCCTGCCCTATATAGATAGTCTTAAGGTCCTATCTCAGTACTCTGTCTCCTACGGGTTACTGAGAGGCAATCTATGCCTAGCATATAGGGCATTTTCAGATCCATCTCTAAAGGATCACTTGCACATCCAGAAACACTAGATCTAAGAACCTGAACTGTGTCTTCGACATAAATAGAGCCTACTTGAGGGACAGATATGTGTCTCAAAGGAGCCCCGTCCTATTGAATAAGCTCCCCATCTGCATGTAGCAGAGTTCATTCCTGACCCTATTCAAAAGAAACCTTGACTATTGGATGGGAATCACAAAATCACTCCTGGTCTGACCCCATGTCTCGGATGGACACAGGTCAGTAGTAAGTAAATTAAACCCCAACTAACATACCTTTCCACATAATCCTTAGCTACTTCTTTACTAACATACCCCACCATATAGGCATCCAAGGAACTCTGGGGAAAAAAATGGATTAGGTTGCAAGGCTAGGCTTGTAAAGACCCTGGTCGTCATTAGCCTAGTATAAATACATGAACCTATAAACATACAAAAGGTCTTAGATTTTGTGGTTAGATAAAAATGCTGGTAGTTAATGTTTTCAAACTATCTATCTATCTATCTATCTATCTATCTATCTATCTATCTATCTATCTATCTATCTATCTAATCTATCTATCTATCTATCTGTCTATCTATCTATCTATCTATCTGTCTTTCTGTCTATCTATCTATCTATCTATATAGCCACCCATCCATCCATCTGTTGATGACCGGCTTAGTCCCACTAGCCTAGTGACCTCTTTTTATGGGAGATCTCTGGTGGTATTTATACTACTAGTTAGAAGAGAAATAAAGAAAAAAAAAGTGTTTTGTCTAATAGAACAATACTGATTTATATGTTACATAGTTTGGTGTCAAACAAGATGAATAAAATCATTTAGAAACATTAATAATGAGTGCTGAATACATGTTAGATGATGGTGCATGTATTAGGGAGCTGATAAAGCTGCTACTTCTTTTACTTTTAAGTCTCAACTAGGGGGAGCATTATGCAAACAGGGTCAGCAGGAGCAATGAATCAGAACTAGGAAACTGATAAAGACGATGATCTCACAATTTAGTGGTTAAAGCTTTAATGCAGCAGTTTTAGCTCAAGAAGCAAATTTATATGAGTGTAGAAAACACACTAGAAAATGAAAGTAATGAAGGTTCTGTTTTCTCTTTGACGTCATGTTGACGTCATGTAGCACCATCCAAGTTTCAGCTGAGGACAATTCATTTTTATTTGCTCTTGAATTGGAATGTGCTTTAATTCACTGACGGATACAGGTAATTAAGACTTGTAGTACAGGCTGTCTCACAGAAATGCCATTTGTTGGCATGATGGGTTAGAAATGTATTTAATTATTCAACTGAACTGCTGGCCTGGTGGTACTGGTAAAATCTTACCCTGTGTAAATGCCAGTTTATTATTATTGTTCTAATGGTGATTCAATAACACCTATGCTACAAGGCGCAGGTCATGCCTGAAATGGTCCTTTAGGTCAGCCCACTAACCTTGTTAATAAATAAACATGCAATAGACTGTGGGAGTCATTTATCAGCTTTTTCTGGCAAGTTATGATGCATCATTGCATCCTTTTCTCCTTCCTTCTTTGACTCAGGTATGTACAATGACAGATTAAAATTTTTGAAAGCACATTAAGGAAAAATCCCTTCCTGTTCTTAAAATAAGTACCTTGATACCTTTAGCATTCACAGGACCTAAGACCAGAACAAGTAGAGGATGATTTGGTTTAAATTTCATTTGAAAGTTATCATTGTAGAAGAATAACAGTTCTTTCATGCTGCAGAACTGTGTCATAACTTAAAATGTACACAGATACCCAGCCTGGGTACAGAACTCACATGAAACTTTATTTGCTATCATTGGAAGTATATAACATTTTGAGCCATCAGTGTCTTTCACAGTTTAATTTACTGCTAACTTGTGCCCAATTTAATTTGTCAACAGTCTCATCTGACGTAGTAATTTCATACAATCCTTCTGAAGTTTGTGAAAATGTTTCATACAACACTTTTATCAGTCCCTGTATTCCTAGTACTCATTTTTCTTGCCCTTTTGTGAACATTATAACACAATTGTGTATTCATTTCACAGTTTCACACCTTACAAAACTAACACTTTTATTTTTTGGGCAAGCAGCAGTGATATGGAAAAGGAAATCCTTTCTTGATATACAGGATTACATTTTATAGATTTGGAACATATATAGATAGATAGATAGATCACATATGGAGGGGTGAGCAAGGCCCTGACTACTTCTATTTTCCCTGCCATCATAAACACCCTAACACCCTCCCTGACTTTCTTTGATTAAAAGTATTCAAGTTTCCATCTGCTTCTCAGCATTGCAGATTTTTCTTCAGGTTGACAGTTTTCAATCTCTTTAGTAAAGTGCATTTTAAATCTCTCATACTGTCTTTATTTGCAAACCAATGTCCTTACCTACCCCAGAATATTGTGAGATACAGATCATGGTGCATTTTAAATTTGTGGAACCAACCAGGACATGACTTAAACTTTTCAGAATGACGGCACTTGGACAAAGCTAGTGATGAATGGTTGCAGATTGGTTCTTTATCTGTGACTACTCCACAGTCAGGTTTTCTTTTTGTTCATAATTCAGATCAACATGACTTATCTAACAGCATTATTATATTTATTCTTTAATTTCCACAGTTTTCAATTGTCCCTATGCTGTGCGAAGCCTGTAGTTTAAAGATTCTACTGCTTTTTATAAAATTAATGCAATTTATTCTGTAACAGAAGCAGTTATGTCGACATTCTGCAAGCATAGTGTCTTTTAAGGAGAATAACATTAATTAACGTTAAGATTAAATAACATTAATTTAAGCATGGGGGGTTACATGCAGAGCAGAACATTTATGTGACAATAATGGTCACACCTGAAAGCACATGCTTTGTGTGATAATGGGACTTCTTGTTTCTTCATCTACTTAATTTTTTTTTAATCTTTTTACCTCCATTGCCCACTAACAATCAAGTTTCCCCAAGCTTGCCCTGATTCCCTGGCAGAGGGGACCATCATCCTTTTAAAGACCCACCAGGGGAGTCTTGTATCGAAGACTGTCATCTGGGCAAACATCAGAGATGCTTTGTTCATAGGTGATTACTAGGCTAAAACAGTTTTTACATGCCTAGGCAATAATACCCAGGATATGACAGTGCTATATCTTAATTCCCCAAATATGGGATAGGCAGTATGAGGGTAGTGGGTCTTTGGGTGTTGGAGCCCTGAGTCATTTTTCAGACTGAAGGCTATGATTACGCATTTTGTAGCATTTAGTGTCAGGCCATGGTTCTGGCACCAGTTGTTTGTTATTTTTTTGTCTGTTTGTAGGATGTCAACATCCCCAGCTTACAGCCCTCATTGAACTTGGTGGGCCAGAGGCCCCCAACACTGGCCTTCACTTCAGAGAAATATTTATCAAACAGGCAGGGTCCCACACTGAGCCCTGTGTGAAAACTCTAGTAACAATTTTGCTATTAGTGTTCTTGTGGGCATCCTGGAATTTGTATATTAGCCCTAATCCCGTCCCCGGTGGTGATGTACCCACCCATTAAAGCACAGGGGCTGCCTATGCCCCTCATTATCTGTGCATGTGCACTTCTTTGCATTCAAGACAGGGATCTATAGTTACTGACTTGGGCAGCCATAGTGCATGTCTTTCCTGATTGACTGACCACTGCTTTTGGTGTTATATGCAACCTCTGTCACACTACATTGGAATAGCAGAGATGTTGGCTGGGAATCAATACCCTCCCTCCTGCCAGAATAGGCACTGTCCATCCTTCTATGCCAATCCATCAATTGTCCAAGAAGCTAATCAAATGTGGGTCACCTGGGTCATAGTCAGGGCTTTATCCCTCTACATTATCAGAATAGGCAAGTCCATCCTCCTCTGCCAGCCCATCGATTGCCCAGGAAGCTAATCATTGTGGGCCACCTGAGTCATAGTCAGGGCTTTATCTCTTTATAATACCAGACTGGCTTTTCTTCATCCACTTATCACCCTGCTAATTATAAAATGTTAACATTTGCATTTATGTAGTAAGTTATCTTTCTTAGATAAAGAACAGGACAGTCAGTCAGACAGACAGGCAGTGGACTGGGGTTGAGTAATGACGCAAGTTCTAGATGGCTGACTTTTGTGAAAAGGTGAAGTAACAGATGCCAGCTCATTTTTGTTATTCAGACAGCATGGACCTGGTTGGTAAGGGTACTACATGTTTTTCCTGCTAGTGGAAACTTGGGAGTATAGGATCAAAAGTGCTTAATTCATCTGAGATCATGGGTGTTCTGATGCCTAAAACAGAACAGCAAACACAGGAGTATATGAACCTTGTCACTCACACATGCTGTTGCATACCGTCGCAATCCCTCCAAAGACCTTACCTATGCTGGGGAACAAAAACAAAATGTTTATCAGCCTACCATAACATGACCTATCCCACATAGAGCTCCAACTATCACATCTTCATGAGAACCAATATGTGCCACAGTGGACACGGCAAAGAACAGCAATTCAATAGCAGAAACAGCAAAAAAAAAAAAAAAAAGTTTTAAAGTTTGAAAACAAAACACATAAGCTACTCCTATGCTAAACTGTCAGAAAATGGATAAAGTAGATTAAAAGCAATTGCATAAACTCTATGTACTTCTGATGAGACTTAGAGTTTTTTTAGCATGAGGTATAAACAATCTGTATAGTGTAACATGTCTCTGTCATAGTGTTAGGAGCATGAAGAACTCTGCAATACTGTATCCAAATGCGGTCTGCAGTCTGTCAGTTTAATTAAACACAGATAATTTTTAATGTCAGAAAAATCAGCAAAGTAATTTCAAAAGCAACATGTCTTCTAGCTTCTGACATACGAGGTCAGAACAAGTAATAGTCAATGAAAGCTCTGATCTTATTTCATATAAATTTTGCTATATGTAAAGAACTCATCAGTGGTGCTAGAAAGTATTTATTTAGGATTTGGTGAGAAATATGAGTGGTGCATACATAATGTGCTGGTTTACAAGGATAATTAAGGAAACTGCAGAAGTAACAATACTACAGTAATAGTATTACAGTAAAGTGAATAATATGCAGGGAATGAATTAGAACAGGATTCATAGCACATGGAAGAACACTAAGTGAGAATACAATATGGCCAAAAATATAGCACAGTTAAGCAAATTCATGATAGAGCAGATAAACAGAGATCCTAATTGATAAACATACTTCATATGAGGAATTCTAGGACATGGCAATCTTCTACATACATAAGACAGAGTCACATGTGATACTACACATAGTGCAAGGAAACAGTGACATAAACAGGCAATCAATATAACAAGGGGTGAATAGAATAACTGTCTTTCAGCTTTTCTCGGTTAGGGGTCGCCACAGCAGAACTCCGGTCCGCTAATGGTTGGCAGTAGATTTTTACGTGCTGGCTTGCCGGGCCTAACGCACAACCTTCAATGAAGGAATGCCCATTCACGCATGTCGAGACACAGAAGACACTCTAACTGAGAATCGAACGTGCAACGTCTAACTGTGAGGCGACAACGCTACTGCAGCACCACCACCGCTATGTTGTAAATATAAACCAGAGCTAATTAGAGGCCAAACATGGCTATTTTATTTTTTTTAATTTTTTACACATTTTGTTATTTTTATTTGTTATCCAGGTATCCCAGTGGATACAAATGTCCCTTTTCAGGGCAGCCTGGGAGTACTGTCTAGGTAATTGTCTACATCAGAGTAATATCATTTTTAAGCAGAAATATAAAGAATTAAAGCCAGGAGTACAAGATGAAGCACATAACCTTAATCATCTGAGCTAAACTGCTAGGAATTATTTTTTTGACAATGTCTCAAACTGCATTTCCTGCACATTCTTGCAAGAAGATGACATTTATTGTATTGACACATTGGAAATTTGCAATGGAAGGAAATATCTGCCCTGCACCACTTCTGTCATACATATTTTAAAATCAGAAAGCAACGATTAGAGAGTGTATCATTAACATTACCATTTTGTTCTTACTATGCCAAGTTAATAGCACATCTATAACTTTTATTATTATGGATAAGGTACCCTCTGATTTCAGCCTTGGTGATCTATTGTTCATCACTGTTGAGTATAGTTGACTCCACACTGGGATACATATATCAAACTATAAGTCAGTAGATGTTTCAAAGTATGTCTGACATCTAAAAATAGATACACAATTAAACATTGAGTACAACGACAGCTAATTGGCAAAGCATAGAGCCACTTCAAAATCTGCAGGCATTTCTCAGACTTTTCAAAATCTCAGCATTTTAATGATAACAACTAGTAAATGAATCATGTTTAAATGAAATACTTGGCTTTCTAGATGGTCACAGATGGGGAAAAATGCAGATTTAGCAACTACTGGCCATAGCAGAAGAGCAAAGTATATGGCAATGGGACAGGAAGCAGTCATATTTATTTTTAATAAAGTGTATTGATATACCACTAAATAAATGACAAATATATTAACTAAATAAAACCCATTTAGAATACCAGTAACCCCTTTTTGGCTTGTGCTTGTATGAAGTCTTGTCACTAACATTTCTTTTTAAATTAATTTAGATTACCAGCGTTACTATTGTACCAGGTGTAGCAGCTATACCCGCTATCTCAGACACTGGCACTGGTGATGTGACCTTTACAGCTTCAGCAATGGAATATTCTTTAACAAATCTGCATCTGTAGAGTGGAGATTCATCTTTAAATGCCTTTGAAACTGCATCTCTGCTACTTCTATTTCAGTACTATGAAGCATACTCTGTGAAAGGATATGTAGGGATCAACAAGAAACAGTATCACCAAAGAAAACAAGTATGGAAAATAAAATTAAAGCATTGCTATTCAAACAAAGCTATAATGTGTCATTTCAGAGCGTAATGTATACACTCGCAACAGAATTTTTTTTACCAAGGTAAAAGTTCAAGAACAGTAGCATTTCATACTTTTTAGACAACTTTAAGGGATAAATGGATTTTATCTATGAATTATGGAAATAAGAATCAAATTAATTCCATTTATTAACATGGTATGTTACCATTGGTTATTTCATAATATGACAGTTGGAAAAATAAATATCACATTCCAGAAACTTCTATGTTGACTCATACTAGTATAAAACTTTAAATGAGCTATACAAAATTCAGCACTATTGTTGGATATGTTTGTGTTTCAAATAAACCATGTAAAATAATTATATTTTATGTTTAAATTAACACTTTAACAGGTTTTATAAACAATCTGACATGCTGTAGGCATGTTCAAAGTTATATTAGGAAAGTCTGATGTTTTGTACAGACTTGATTGACAGTTACGCAAAATCATGTTACTAGGTTTTCTTTCTTGAAACTGTGTAGTAATAAAGTCGCCTTTTACATTTTATGAGGAGGGTTTAGCAGTCTATGCTTTGTTTGGGGAGATGCACATTAGGAATCTACTAATGATGACCTTTGAACTTGCTCTTCTGCATATGACTCTTTGCATTGCAGGCTACTGCCTGTTATACTTGTAATAGTAATATTTCTGTAGTTTTTCGTTGCTGTGAACTGCCTATGCTATTAATAAAATAAAATGAAAATTAAAATAAAAAAAGAAGTTAAACTAACTATGGTGTATTTGTATCTCCCTTATGCCTTCATTCTTTTTTAATTAATTTCTTAACAAGGTAGGGCCAAAGATCTCAGTGCCAGTTTATAGGTATGGACAGACTAAATGCCTTTTTCAACACAAAGTAGCAGAGAAATGGAGAGACTCAAACCCAGGACTACAGAATAATGTTTTTTTTTTTTTTTTGCAGTGATGCTGTTTAATATACAAATACTGTTTGTTTATTTAGTTTGTTTATTGAGGTAGTACACTGATCACAGTAGACCATTTGAAGGCTCAACTCAGGTACTGCTATATTTAGAATATCTTATTGTCAGTTTTTCTTTTCTCGATTTGTCCCCCATTGTTTGTCACCTAGGAAAGGAAAACATTCAGACCTCCATCAGTGTGGTTCATGGTTTTTGTATTTGGCCTTATCACCATGCACACACCAGAGGAGGGGATGTGTAATGGGCTGCAACAAAGTGTGTCCCCTCACTTCCCCGAGGGGCATTTCCTCTCAGGTGGTAGTTTCTTCAGTATCCACTAGGGAAATTGCACCACCCTGTATACTCCTGAGTGTGCACATCCCGCCTTACCCAACCAAGAAAGGCGAGCTGGACACACCCCTTCCCTCCATTCTCTCCCCACTTGCTACCTCCAATGCCAAGGCCACTCAGTGGACCCGAGACATCGGAATGCCATTGTTTGTGCCAAAGAGCCTGGCAGAATTTTTGTATTGTAAGGTGTTGTGTAGGAAGACAGTCTGCATACTCTGTGTAGGTGTAACTTAATGGAGGATAAGAATGGAATAATTAAAAATTGTGACAAAAAAATGAAGGTCACTTGTCATGACCGGAAATATGCTTTGTGTCCCTGAACCACCTTAGTAATGGGTGCTAACCCTATTCCTAATGCTGCTCCTTCCCCCAAACCTAACTCTACACCTTACCATAATAAAATTCTTTCCATAACACTGCCACTACACATGACACACTCACACACACAAACATGCACAAACACATAATAGCAACACTACAACTATCTCCATATCTAACTCTAACACTAACTGTAAAATGCATATAGTAGCATAGAAACATATAATGCACATTCCAAACCTATCAACGCCCTTAACTCATAAACACATGTAACAACCCTCTCACCTACTCCAAACCCACCAGGTTGCAGTTGTCTTTAATTGCTTTGATGGGAGACCATCATTTGTTATGGATCCTTGATGTATTCTATCATTCCTGTAACTTTCATCTTCTGTGGGTACAGTAATACAAAAGAGGAAAAAATAATGCCAATCTTTGGCTTAATTACATGTCCATGCATGCACTGGTGCATTGTACTTTACTAGGATAATTAGTTTTGTGATGAAAATTTGTGCAGAATGAGATATATATATATATATATATATATATATATATATATATATATATATATATATATATATTTTTTTTTTTTTTTAATCTAAGAACTGTATATTAACAAAGAGTTAGATGTGGGCTCCCCATTGAAATGCTGGCAGTTGAAACGCCAACAAACAGGAAAAAACCCACCAAAAATGCATCAGAAAAGCAAATTTTGAACATTGCTCTCCTCCTAAAACCTTTTTTTTTCCAGTGGTGCAAGCTACCCTTTCTTCTTTGATATGGGGCACAATCCCCCACACACCCCAAACGTATATATGCCAACTCCAAGTTTGCCATACCTAAGAGAAAAGGGAATATTCCAAGAAATCACCATCTCAGACTAAGTATATGTAAGTCCAGGTATTCAACCATTCAATCTTAGCATTACAGGACTCGCTAAAGAGAGTCCTGACATTTCAAACAGTTAACACAAGTTTGTCCTGTAAAAGGGGGTGTACCTACTGCCAGAATGGCAGGAGACTGAATTTAGATGAAGTCTGTTGGATTTCAAACTAAACAGCCATGCATTTGGCTATGTGGCCATCTGCATTTTATATATACTTCTGATAATGATATACAATGACCACACATTATTATTATTATTTGACATAATAAAAGTGTAAGTCCATTCTGCTTTGCTGTGTAATGTAAAAGCCTGAAGATCTCTCTCATCATCTCAAAAACAAGGTAATATATCAACTGTAACAATGATTACTTGCCAGACCATACAGCACCATTACACAATGGTGAGGTTTTCCCTGTAGAAAGGTGATTCTTTTCTTGTGGATTTGTGGCCAATGAATAATTTTTGCCATACTGCTGCAGCAGTTATGACAATATCTACAGGGGACTGGCACTTTGGTATTACTATTTATGGCTTAAATTTGAGCTTTTCTGAATGGCATCTTCTGAGATTAAATGCTGGCATATTGGACTAGGGCAATAATTTGTAGGTTTCTGCTAGTTTTACAAAGAGATTGTTACATGATGTCTTCTCTTCTTTCTGTTTGGCAACTGCTGGGCAGTTTTGCCTCACCCAGGCAATTTTAGTTCTTGTTTTTGTAGTTTTTTTATGCCTTTATACCAAACATTTGCTACACTTGATACAGTAAGTTTATTTATTATGCTAACATTATAGGTTCACAGATATTTATTAGGATGTTGATCTGTCAGCATCTGAAGAAGCCTTACTTAACCCATGGCAGGTTTTACTCTTTATATTTTGCATACAAATAACCGAGAGAAAGGGCAAACAGGGATATTTGCAAGTTGCATTATGTGCTTTTATTGCATTATTTGTTATGTAGTAACAATTTGTATCGTTCATGTATTTTAGCATTTGATTTACTCATTATGAAACTGTAAACTGCACACTCAGTTCATTTTTCTTTTTATTCATTTTGGACTTATTTATTGCACTACATTGTTTGATTTCTGTAAACTGCACACTCGGTTCACTTGTCTTTTTATTCATTTTGGACTTATTTATTGCACTACATTGTTTGATTTCTGTAAACTGCACACTCAGTTCACTTGTCTTTTTATTCATTTTGGACTTATTTATTGCACTACATTGTTCTCTTGATCTGCATCACGTAGGTACTTCCTGTTCCTTTCCTTTTGGCTGCTGCTGTTAGGGGTCACCGCAAAGGAACATTGGTCAGCAGAGCGAGTGGCAGTAGAGTTTTATGGTGTCGAGTTGCCAGCCTGGCGCCCAACTTTGCTCATAAGACACACACATGCACAAACTCACACCTAGGTCCAATTTAGAATGTCCAATCCACTTGCAGCATGTCTTGGGAATGTGGGAGGAAACCGGAGCACCTGAATAAACACCACATGATCACAGGGAGGGCATGCAGACTTCACACAGAAGGCACCCCAGCCGAAAAATTGAACCAGACAACCTTTTGCTGTGAAGCAACAGCACTAACCAGTGCACGACTGCGCTGCACTACTTAGGTACTTAAGCTCTAAATAACCTGAGATTTAAACTTACTTCCTAGTGATAGACACTGCAGTATGGTGCAGAGCACTCCCTTGCTCCCTACTTTTAGTTTCTTCCCCACACAATTATTGCCTTTTTGAAATGTACATCATTGATCTGTGCCTGGATTACACAGTGAATACGACACTCTGATTAGATGAGGTGGGAATGGTCAATTCCTTTCAATCAACCTCTACATTTTATAAAATATTTTATAATAAATTTTATTATCAAATTCATCATAGCTGCAGAACTGAGTGGATAATGAAGTTTCTCCTTACCATCAAGGTCACATGATCTCAAAGTTGGTATGTTTGGGTGTACAGGGACAAGATACCCGCAGGAAACACTTTTTTTAATTAAAGTTGACAGTTCGTGTTATTGACTTAATATTTACACATATATCTAAGGGGATCACATGCATCTCATTTTTCGCCTACATATCTGACCTGCCCACAGTGCTTTGCCTTTTTCCTGCTTTAATGCATTTTTTTGTTTTCATTATGTTCTATTGCTTGCTATACATCCTCCTTAAAATGCTTCTTCAGTTTTATTAAAAAAACTATATTTCCCTTTGGGTAGGAGCTGAACCCCACGTTGTAAAATTGCCTTTCCTCCCACACAAACTGTCTGTTTCCAGGTATCCATTTTGACATTTTGTAATACATCATTATCATAATGGGAATGGAGACATGTACAGAGTGATCCAGGGAGGTACTGAATGTTGTGCTTTGCTATGGTAAATGGTCTGGGATCCATAATAATTCTACCTTTCTGCAGACTATTTAAATAGGAAGCTACAGATCTAGGTAGGAAGAAATAAAAATTTGAAAATATGGCCCCAGCATGTGTGTGTGTGTGTGTGTGTGTGTGTGTGTGTGTGTGTGTGTGTGTGTGTGTATGTGTGTGTGTATATATATATATATATATATATATATATATATATATATATGGGTTTACATCAAAGTATCAAACACACTTACTCGAAACAGAGATCATCGAGACAATAGTGAAATGGCACTTCATCGACTCCACACATCATTGACAGGTTACCCAGAGAAAGAAGGCAGTCTCAGGATTTTGGTCTTCAGGATTTTGTTCTTTCAGGATTCTGTAGCACTCACAGATATAAATATATCGATACAGTATTTTACATGGAATAGATAAAATATTGATGCTTGTACTGGTGACAGCAAAATGTCAACAAACTGCTCATGCTCAGTGGATTAAACTTGGAGCATGCAAAATAAAAACAGCAAGCATATTTTGTAGGGTGAGGGCAAGACAGTGTGCCCCCCACACCAACTGCTAATTATATACACTAACTCTGAGATCTCACAGTCCCCAGGGAAAAGACATATTCAGCTACCCAGGAATTATTGATCTTGTGCAGCTGTCAACTATCTGCTTCTATTGAAAAAAAGTGTGTCAACTAAACAAGTGTTGACGTTTCAGCATTTCGCTCAAAAGTACCAAACCCATATGTAAATACTTATAGCTTGGAAATCTTGGCTTGCTAAAAAAAACCCCACCTTCAGCAAAAATATAGTGAACTGAGAAACATAACTAAAAACAACTTAACCTTGATAAAAAAAACATTATTACAACACTCTGCAAAATCATCACAAATGCAAGCCAAATAAATTTTGGACATCAATCAATGACCTACTTTACCTTGGCACTGAGGCTACCCTTAATTCACTACCAGATAGCTCTGATCTAGAAATTGCATCACAGTTTAATACTTACTTCATTAACAGCATAACCACCCTAAACAATAATACTCGATCTGATACAACCCTGACATCACTATGTCCTCATATTAGTCAGAACTATATTTCTGCCACTTTAATTGCTTCTTCCACCCCCACATATTCCCCATCCAATTTCCTTCTTCAAAGCATATCCACTTGTACAATTAGAAAACTGCTCCTTAACCTTAAACCCTGATAATCTCCCCTCTGAATGCCTATGAATGGCTGCCAAAATAATAGCTTACCCTGTGTCACCCATCAGGAATAGATCTCCCACTGAATCCCTTTTCCCTTATCTTTGGAAAAAAATCCTATGTCACTCCTCTTCACAAACGTGGTAATTCACATGACATATCCAGCTTTCGAGCTATCACTATCCTCTCTCTTTGCTCTCCAAAATAATTGAAAAAAAATAATTCACAAACTAAACCAACACCTCCTCAAAGATCAGCAACACTGGCAAACACCTACTTACTGCCTTTCCCCCTGTGTGGTGCACCCGTGTTCTCCAACCTCCAGTCTACAGTAAAGCCTAAACTTGATCAGTGCTACAAAATGCTCTCTTAGCTGCTAACAAACCCCATTTCACCCATCACTGGTCACTCCTCAAAGAACTCAAGTTGGATAGACCTCCCCTAATATCTGTACTGTACTCAGCTACTCATCGCCTACAAACCAATAAACAAACACGGTGAATGTCCTCCTCTTTGCAAACTTCTGCAAAACTACCATCTCAAACTCTTACTACTCTCAAATGACAAACAAATGCTGTCTATACACAAGGTGCAGAATGCTGCCAAATCCTATCAAATTCATTTAGCATTCAGGAGCTCCCCAAATATTTCTGCATTCAAGACTTCCCTAAAAGACTTTCATGAATAACTCCAGGCACTACTCATGTAGCATTCCGGGCTAACTGACAACTCTCTTCTTCTTCATATCATACGGTTCCACTTGATATCCTCGAGATATCATTTCATCGAATTTCAAAACATCGAGACCAAATCGTCAAAAGCTCAAATCTTCGAAAACTCATAACGTCAAATCATTAAAAACTATACAGCAACTATAAATAACATCCCACAGAGTTTTTACTACATTTATGTAGGGGGCAAGCCCCCCTGCTCCCCCCATGTGGGGGGCTCCACCCCCTCCGTACATTAAATATACCAACTCCAAGGTTGTACTACAGTGGGGGAATAAGGTAATTTCCTAACCCTACTGTAGTGTGACCTTGGAGTTGGTGTATTTAATTTACAGGGGATGTGGGGGATGGAGCCCCCCACATGGGAGGTGCAGGGGGGCTTGCCCCCCTACATAAACATAGTAAACAGTGTCTGGGATGTTATTTCTAGTTGTTTTATAGTTTTCAATGATTTGAGATTCGATGTTATGAGTTTTTGACGATTTGAGCTTTCGACGATTTGGTCTCGATGTTTTGAAATTCAATGAAATTATATTTCGACGATATCAAGTGGAACCTATCATACACCCCCCATCTGTCTGTTTGCCCTCTCTTAATTAACTTATTCTTTCATCTTCCTTTTTCTTTCCCTGCTTCCTCAGTTCTTTCTTCCTCCTCTTTCTCACCTTTATCTCCTTACACTTACCCCTCCCAGCAATCCCTCTCTACTCCTATCCTAGTAAAACCCCTTGTCCCTTGCTGACCCTTATCTCAGCCGTCTGCTCTGCTCTTGTAGTCCATCTCGACTTGTTACTCTACCCTAACATTTACAATATCCACCCAGTAGTGTTTGCAACTATTTCTAAAGACAAGATGATGCAAAACCTCATCTACTATTTTGTACTGATAACACTGTATCTTTCATTTCTGTCAACATGTTTGCATTTGAATTTATAATCTGTGCCGATTATAATCGTTTTGCAATTAAAAGATTTTCTCACAGGCTTCTGCTGAAAATGTGCTTTTGCCCAGCCAGACTTCCCCAGTAACAAATGTCAATAAATAAAGTAAATAAATAAAACAAATAAATATATACATGCATGCATGTATTTGTTATACAGCTGCCTGACAAGAAATCCAAACACAAATCAACAAAAGCTCCCAAGTTTAGGTTTAGGATTAAAAAATAAAATCATAGAAAAAATGTTGTGTGTGTGTGTGTGTGTGTGTGTGTGGGGGGGGGGGGTTCAAGTTCCCAGCACCGCATGATGTGGAAGGCTGTACCACCCTCAACCTCATTACTTATGGATACCAGCAATAATGTTGTACCATTGTGGGGAAAGATGAAAACTCTAGCATACCATTAAACTGCCCTTCCAGGGAAACACTAGTGATTGCACAGATGAGTATTGATCACTAGTGTTTTGAAAATAAGTCTGGCAACAATGTTATATATTCTGTATACACACACACACACACACACACACACACACACACACACACACACACACACACACACACACACACACACACACACACACTGGCAACAATGTTATATATTCTGTACACACAGAGACACACACACACAAACTGGCAACAATGTTACATATTCTGTACACACACAAACTGGCAACAATGTTATATATTCTGCTGGCAACAATGTTATATATTCTGTATACACACACACACACACACACACACACACACACACACACACACACACACACACACACACACACACACACAAACTGGCAACAATGTTATATATTCTGTACACACACAAACTGGCAACAATGTTATATATTCTGTATACACACACACACACACACACACACACACACACACACACTGGCAACAATGTTATATATTCTGTATATACACACACACACACACACACACACACACACACACACACACACACACACACACACACACACACACACACACACACTGGCAACAATGTTATATATTCTGTACACACACACACACACACACACACACACTGGCAACAATGTTATATATTCTGTACACACCCACACCCACACACACACACACACACACACACACACACACACACACACACACACACACACACACACACACTGGCAACAATGTTATATATTCTGTACACACACACACACACACACACACACACACACACACACACACACACACACACACACTGGCAACAATGTTATATATTCTGTATACACACACACACACACACACACACACACACACACACACACACACACACTGGCAACAATGTTATATATTCTGTATACACACACACACACACACACACACACATACACACACACACACACTGGCAACAATGTTATATATTCTGTACACACACACACACACACACACACACACACACACACACACACACACACACACACACACACTGGCAACAATGTTATCTATTCTGTATATACACACACACACACACACACACACACACACACACACACTGGCAATAATGTTATATATTCTGTACACACACACACACACACACACACACACACACACACACACACTGGCAACAATGTTATATATTCTGTACACACACACACACGCACACACACACTGGCAACAATGTTATATATTCTGTTTACACACACACACACACACATACACACACACACACACACATACACACACACACACACACACACACACACACACACACACACACACACACACACACACACACACACACACACACACACCACACACTGGCAACAATGTTATATATTGTATACACACACTCACACACACACACACACACACACACACACACACACACACACACACACACACACACACACACACACACACTCACACACACACACACACACACACACACACACACACACACACACACACATGTTTACCATATGGGGCTGTCACACATTTTTTATCACACTATAGATTATTTTAGAAGCCATAATGTGGGAGCAGTAATGCCAGTATTTATGGGTTAAAAATAAATATGAGGCCATCCATCCACTCAGGATCCTTCCTTTATTTTACTCAGAATTAAAAGGAATTTATTTGGAGATGGAACCTCCCTTCTTTAGATTAATCAGAAGTCCTGGATCCTGGATCCGCTCCCATGCATTCAGCACACATGGCAATGAGTGCCCTTCAGCACTCGTTGTTTCCATAGCGGGTATGGGTTTTACATGATCAGGTTCCTAGCTCAAAGCCCAACCCTCCTCAGAGGGTGCACCACACACTCACATGAACACACTTACACTTTAGGGCCAATTTAGAGTGCCCAGTCCACCTACTGCATGTCTTTGGAATATGGGAGGAAACTGGAGCACCTGGAGGAAACCCACACAAACACAAGGAGGACATGCAGACTCCATACAGAAGACACCCCAGCTGAGAATCAAACTGGAGAACCTCTTGTTGTGAAGCGACAATGCTAACCGCTACACCACTGTGTTGTCCATTACTCATAAGTAAAAGGATTTTATTTGGAGTATCTTTATGGAAACATTGTTTGACAAATTCCTCACAAGGCTTAACAAGCTCACCTGATGACCAGGCCTAGGGAACAATTTACTAAAGGCATTAGCAATGCTGACAGTGTCTGAAAATAGCAGAAGTGAAACAGTTACAAAATATATTACCTTAATAATACCTTCTGCAGTCTTTGCTTGGATAATAATGGTTTATGATAAATTCATGAGGGGTGGAACAGAAGTTAAGAGAAAGAGGAAATGCATAGTAATGAAATAATTAAAATCATGTCTTATAGAAGTTATAAGCCAAAGCACAGCAAACCAATAGAGGGATTAACTCTCGTGCATCCAAGTATAAAAATGTTAATAAAATGTAAAATATCCACATGCAGGTAGAGACAACAGCCTAGAGTATCCACAGTCTCTGTCGCTTCAATTACGAGTTCCAATACCAGTAGATTATGAAAATATATTTATTCAGCTAGCAATAGTTAGCGCTTTCACCAAAAAGGCTTTCTCAAACTACAAAGCTGCCATAGAAGAAACGTCATTTAAATATGTGTAGGACAAAGCTGATAGGTTTAAAATTAATTAATTGCATATACTAAATACAGTATCATTAAATCATTTAAAATAGTATACATTCATTATAACTTATACATCCATAGAAATCACAGTCCATACTAAAACATTTAAAACATACAACACCCTAAATATATAAAAAATAAAACTAATGACTAGTGTCTAAAAAGTCTTCTCTTTCTTAGAAGTGGTTTCACTTGTGTTCTACCATTTAGTCCAGGCTTCTTATCCGCTCTCAGCCTGACTATCCATCTAAGCTCAGTCTCTTGTAAGTGGACATCTACATCCCCACCTCTAATATCTGACAGGACATGTTGCAGGACACTAAAAACAAAGTAATGTTCAGCACCCATACTTGTAACATGTTTTGCAAGTGCATTGTGTTCGGAACCAATTCTAATACTATAGATGTGTTCCCTGATGCGCTCCCTAAGCTGTCTGCACGTCTTACCTACATAGAAAGACATGCATGAAATGCACTGGGCTAAGTACACCACATTTGTAGTTGTACAAAATGTATTCGTCCTAAATTCATAGTCAATCCCAGTACTAGGGTGTGTGAAGGTCAAACCTAAATCCACATATTTGCACTGATTGCATTTACCACAAGGCTGGGTATTAAAACTACCATTCCTTGGATCTAACGTCTTACAAACCGATCTATCACAGAGTTTATTTTTTATATTCTGTTTATTCTTGTATGTAAAACTGGGATCCTGTCCCACTACACTAGATAATTCTTCATCCAATTTCAAGACATCCCAGTGTTTCCTCACAACCTCTCTAATAATATTAACATCCCTGGTGAAATACATGGGAATCCTGAGAGGTTCTATTTTACCAACAGAGCAGACAGGGTTGACACCTTTCCAATCTGAAAAATAGGGCTTAGCTAAACCTTCTCTTAAAGAGTTAACTAACTTCATATTCCTCTCCACATCACTGGGGGCGTACTGTCTTTCCAAAAGCCTATTTTTAAGGGAAGACATTTCCAAAGAATAACCTGTTATACTAGGGTTTAAATGTGAAGCCCTCATAGACTGCCCTTTCATTATGTTTTCAAATACATACCTTGGATGCATACTTTGCCGATGCAATAGAGTGTTCCTAAAGCATGGCTTTCTATGTATGGAAGTATTCAATAAGCCATTGGCAAGTCTATTAATACTCACATCTAGGAATGATAAACTTGACTTGGAATAATTCATTGTAAACTTAAGGAAATCTGTAAGGCCATTAAGTTCTTCTACAAATAAGATCAAAGATGCCTCACTACCTTTCCAAATTAGGAAGAGGTCATCTACAAATCTTCTATAATAGCCTACATTCTCACTGAAACCAGCCATGAGAAACAGTGATTCCACTTCCCAGTCAGCCATAACCAGATTGGCGTAGCTATTGGCACAAGATGTGCCCATAGCTACGCCATCCTTCTGTACAAAAATGTTATCGTCAAAGACAAAGACATTATTTTCAAGGACAATCTCCATAAACAAGGAAAGAATGTCTATAAACTCTTCGTCAAAGTCAGAATTCCTCTTTATATAACTTTGTAGTATAAATGTAACACAATGGAAGCCTGTGATATTCTGTAGTATAAAAGTAACATAATGGAAGCCTGTGATATTCTGTAGTATAAAAGTAACATAATGGAAGCCTGTGATATTCTGCAGTATAAAAGTAACATAATGGAAGCCTGTGATATTCTGGTCCATCCCATTTGATACTGGTTCTTCCTCTACTTTTATGAAACAGATTTAGGTTATTTTATTTGCAATAAATAGCATCTTGAACTGTAAGTGGCAGAATATAATAAATATAAATAAATATTCTCTACATTAAACTCCATAAATGTGATACAACAACAAGACAGTGATAGTAAAGCTCTAACGTGCAGTGTTAGCAACTTGAAATGCCAGCTTCACCTGATAAGACGGAACTTTCTATACTCCAAAGCAGAAAGCTCTTGATGCTCTGGCATTCACACAAGATACACAAATTGTTGTATCCTGTGCATCATAGACAGAGAGTTGCAGATTGATCTTCAGGTCCAGAAACTTCTCCATAGACATTATTTCATAAGGTTAGCAGTATTCTTGTACCAAGAGCACCAACTTCTGTAGTACCTGACAGCTTCCATATCAGACGACTAATGTGGTTTACCTTGATTTACTTAAGATGTTACTGCTTATGTTGCTCTGAGCATGTTGGTGTGCAGTATTATTTGTTCTGCAATTGTTCGGTACTTATTACGGCAATATGTTTTGGCTCAACATTTGTTTATTAGTTGTTCTGATAAATCAGGCAGTAGCAGAAAAAGAGACAGATCATTGTTTCCATGATTTAACAAAGAATTTGCCTGGTTTGATTTGATGTGACATTGAAATGAGAATATATAAGTTCATAGGTTCATAGGTTCATAGGTTTATACTAGGCTATCTGCCCTAAGGCATTTATAAGCCTAGCCCAGAGTTTTTGTGGCTTACGCCACCCCTTATGTTAAAAAATACTGTGCCCATTAGTTTGTTGTGCCTCTGTCCAGCAGTGACACAGAGATGATTCCCGGGGTAAACCTACGATCTCCCATCCACCGGTTAAGATTTCTCTTGAACAGAGCCAGCGAGGTGCTCTGTCTCACATGGACCGGGATTTTATTCCACAACATAGGGAGTCTCTGGGTGACAAATCTATCCCTCCAGCATGTTCTATTTATATCCGTGCTAAGGTTTAAGTCACTTGCTCTAGTGGATCTGGTAGATTTGGATTTTTTGAGGTGGAGCATGTCCATTAATTCCTGGTTGGACATGGCCTTGTATGTCAGGCACAGGTCACCTCTGAGCAGACGGTATGCGACTGAATAGAGCTGGAGTTTCTTCAGTCTGGCAGCATATGACAGATTTTGGAGTCCCTTTATCCTTTTGGTGAGGAACTTTTGGGGTCTCTCCAATTGCTGCAGGTGTCGGGTGAGATACATCCCGAATGGGGCATTCTACTCGATCATTGGTCTGATAAGTGAAGAGTACAGGGGAACAATGACCTCACTTCATCTGGATGTGAATCCCTTCATGATCAGGTGGGCAATGTAGAAGGTTTTTCTAACCACTTTAGCAATGTGAGTGTCAAAAGAAAGGCCACTGTCAACCTGGGTCCCCAGGTCCCTGATAACCTCTTCTGTGCTTAGTGGATTGCCACCTATATGGTAGCTTGGGGTTACCTAGTTTTTCCCGAAGGGTATGACTATACATTTTTTGGCATTTAACTTCAGGCCATGGCTCTGGCACCAGCTATCAGTTTCTGTGAGACCCCGCTGAAGGATATCTGTGTCCGATGTACTTTCCACTATGGCTCCCAGTTTGCAGTCATCTGCAAACTTTGTCAGCCATAGTCCACCTATGTTTGCCTGTACTTCTGAGAAGTAGATGCCGAACAACAGGGGGCCAAGGACTGAGCCCTGTGGGACACCACTTGTGACCGGCTTGAAGTCTGACATGGCGTCAGCTACTCTAACCCTGTGGGTTCTGTCCTTGAGCCATTTTGCAACCCATCTTGTGACATATGGGTTTACATTTAAGCTGGTAAGTTTCTCTATAATACCCAAGTGGGGTATTGTGTTGAAAGCTTTTGCAAGGTCAAGGTAGGCTGTATGGACTGCCTTTCCCTCATCAACGGCCTTGGTGACTGTTTCGAAGAAGTCGAATAAGTTCAAAAGGCATGATCTGCCCTTGACAAAGCCAAACTGGGTCGGGTCCAATGTCTGCAAGTCCCCTATGTCTTTGTTTATGAGTTCCATTATGATCCTCTCCATAGCTTTGCAGACCAGGCTTGTTAAGCTTATGGGGTGGTAATTACCAGGGTCCGTAGAGGCACCGCCTTTGTGGAGTGGGACCACAGTTGCCGTACGCCACTCCTTGGGCACATATCCTGTGGTAAGGCTAAGATTAAACAGCTGCCTTATGTGCGGGTTTAGTTCCTCATTGAGTTCGTGTAGCACACAGCCGGGGACACCATCCGGTCCCATTGATGCTGTGTTTTTAGCTTTAGAGAGAGCAGCTTTCACCTGCGCATTGGAGATGTCTGGGAGGCTGCACTCTGCTGGGATAGTTATCTCTCCTTTTGGGGGGGGGGGGTGAAGTTTGCACTGAACCTGTCTGCCAGTATGTTGGCAATGTCTGTGGGTTCAGTGATTTTTGTATCATTTTGGACTAATTCTGAGCATATCTGGGAGTTTCCACCCAGGTTTCTAACATAGCTGAAGAAGGCCTTATGATTGTCTTTTGAATCTATGGCAATTTTTCTCTCAAAGTTGGCCTTGGATGATTTTATGAGTGCTCGTATTTTTTTACTAATAATGATCAAAGGTGTCTTCTCTTTTATGGATTTTGCTCTATCATGTAACAGCTTTCTCCTCTTATTGTAAAGTTTGTTTATGGCTGGGGTCCACCAGACTGAACGTTTGCCCTTGGTGGAAAGAGTCTTGGTTTTATTAGGGATTGCCTGATCCATGCAGTCCTGGAGGTGTTCGTAGAAGGCATTTGTAAGGGCTTCTGCAGCTTGGGTTGTGGTTTCCACTGGCTCGGGGGCTTGAAGGATACCACACCAGTCTTGAGTAGTGTGAAGTTTGCTTTAGGGAAGTTCTTCACTGTGCTGTCTTTTGTTTGGGGGTGGGGAGGGATGTGGATATCCAGTGAGATTAGTTTATGATCTGATCTCACCAATGAGGGATATACTTCCGGTGTGGAGCATTTTGTCCCCATGTTTGTAATGATGAGATCTAGTATATTTTCTCCTCTTGTGGGAACGGTGACTAGTTGTTCCATGGCATTTGAATTTATGAACTCCAGGAACCTTTGGGCTAGAAAGTTTGGGCTTGAGTAATGTTCCCAGTCTATATTCGGGTAGTTGAAGTCACCAAATATAATGGTGTTTGGAGATACTTTTATACCCTCCAGTGTCTTCAGGAAGGCTGTGTGGGGTTCCTGAGTTTGAGAGGGTGGCCTGTAGCATGCTACAAATTGTAGAGCAGTTTTGCCTATGGTTAATTGCACCTGGATGGTTTCCGATGCTTCATGCGTTGCCACCAACCTGGAGGTGTGGGTATCCTTGATGAATATGGATACACCCCCTCCTTTTGTGGTGTGTTCTGGGATTTGGGGCCGGAACGCATGATATGAGGCAAAACCTGATAGTGCCGGGGTGCTCTCAGGAGCCTTGAACCAGGTTTCAGTCACAGCACAGACATCAATGTTCTCCATACTGAGAAGGGCCTTGAGTGCATTCATTTTGAGATTTAGACTTCTGGCATTGAGCAGCATTACCCTTAGTTTCTTCCCATTTTTGTTTTCTAGGGTGGTAGGTTTAGAATTTGAGCCTTGCCTAAAAAAGGCACTATGGGGGTGGCAAGAGCCTTAGCCAATATCCGGAATCCCAGGGATGACAGGTGCAAGCCGTCCCTTGCGAAGCAGCGTGGCTTGTCAAGCATGTCATCCCAGGCAGACAGACACTGGATCCCCTTTGAATGACACCAGAAATTAAGCCAATTGTTAAAGCTGATCACCTTGTCTCTATGTTGTGGCATCATTCTTGGTGAAGGAAGGATGCTGCTCAGGGTCAGGGTCATACCTGCCTGGGCTACATAATCAGAGAGCTCCTCTATGTCTCTTTTCATGTAGTCCAGGGAGGTACGTCTCAGGTCGTTCACACCAGCATGGACAATGACTGTGTCATATTTGTACTTGCTGTGGAGTGACCCGAGTGCTTGTGTTATGTGGCGGATTCTAGCGCCCAATAGGCAGCTTACTGTCACCCTCTCCTTGTTCAGCCTGGTGAGTGGGACGTCAGTGTGTCTGACTATGGAGTCACCTATGACAAGTATGTTTGGTGTTGTATTTGGCCTTAAGGGCTGTGACTGCTTTGCACACTGATTTTGTGTTTTATGTGTTGCCTGTGGTGTGTCATGAGGTGGCGGTTGCTTGGGTGTCTGCTTTGGAGGCCTCTGCTGTTTAGGTAAATTTTTGCTCAGAGCCTCCGAGTATGTCTTTGTGTGTTTATGTGTTTGATTCATTGTTGTGATAGCTTTATGTGAGACTGGTTTTGTGGTGTGTGTAATTGCCTTCTCCTCCTGTCTGGTCTTGCCAGTCCTGAGTTGAGAGAGCTCAGCCTCCAGTTTGGCTAAATAGCTGCATCTCTCGCAAGTATTTGTGTTATGTGGGAGGAGGAGAGGGTTGTCTGTGTACATGAGGCAATTGTAACATTGCCTCAATATTCCCAGATTCACCAACTGGACAGGAGAGGACGCCAGCATCTGGCCCTTCGACATGCTAGAGAAATTAAGAAGTTTGGGGTGTAACTGAATGAGAGAGGACTTAGTAAGGAAGTGGGTACTCCTGGGTGGGTTTCGCTAGTGAGGGACTTTGTATAATACAGAAGTGCTAAGCCTGAAAAGAAGATGCTTTTAAGACAAGTGCTGAGCTTTTTTTTTTTTTTTGGAGAAAAAAAAAAAAAAAGCTTTTTAGGAACAAGTGCTGCGCTTTTTAGTTAAGGGATATACTGTTTAGATTACTAGTAGAGCAGTTCTAAGGGAAAAAATGAAGAACAGACTTTATGGAGCCAGAAAAAGTTTAACCTTGTTAAACCGGCGCTGCCCGTTGCTGCTCTAGTGGCAACTCCACGCTAAATCGCGCTAAAGCACGCTAAAGCGTGCTTGATAGCAGGGGCTGGAAAGAGCCAGGAATTGACCCAATACGGCCAATAAAACTACAGTTTCAAGTCAGTAACCACTCCCACAGGGGGCAGGGGAGCTGCTCAATGTTTTTTACTGCCACTGATCAACAGAGAGACTTTCCCTTAGCCCAAGCAAAAATGGCCTCACAGAAACTTACAAACAGTTCAGGAACAGCAAGCCTGTAACTGAACTTTTTTAAATCTCAGAAAAGTGGGAAAAAAGCAAGATTTTTTTTTTTGTTTTTTTTTCAGAGATAGCAGAGGTTCACAAGTAATATCAAGTTATAACAGTGCAGTAAATGACCCCACATAAGAGTGCTAGGTCAAATACAGAATATATGCAAGTTTTGAGAAAAAAACGGTTTTAAAATTAAGTGCAAACAGGAAATTCAGTAAACAGCTTTTGGTTGTGCTCTAAATACAGCTACTAATGCAGAAATCAAGTTTAACAAGCCAGAAAATGCTCAAACTAGGCAACTATGCAGAAAAACTTAGCAAATAAACAGAGAAAAAATACTTAAAATCTCAAAAGTGGCTCCCTTCTTCTCTCAGCATCTTCTCCTCTTGGTGGGTGCTTCACCAACAGCCAACATGCCTGAAAAGACGCCAAACCCACGAGGCAACTAGGTTTTAAGAGAGGAAGATGAAGGAGTTTTGGAAATGACCCCTACTGGTCAATAAAACTACAGTTTCAAGTCAGTAACCACTCCCACGGGGTACAGGGGAGCTGCTCAATGTTTTACACTGCCACTGATCAACAGAGAGACTTTCCCTTAGCCCAAGCAAAAATGGCCTCACAGAAACTTACAAACAGTTCAAGAACAGCAAGCCTGTAACTGAACTTTTTTAAATCTCAGAAAAGTGGGAAAAAGCAAGATTTTTTTTTGTTTTTGTTTTTTCAGAGATAGCAGAGGTTCACAAGTAATATCAAGTTATAACAGTGCAGTAAATGACCCCACACAAGAGTGCTAGGTCAAAGACAGAAAATATGCAAGTTTTGAGAAAAAACGATTTTAAAATTAAGTGCAAACAGGAAATTCAGTAAACAGCTTTTGGTTGTGCTCTAAATACAGTTACTAATGCAGAAATCAAGTTTAACAAGCCAGAAAATGTTCAAGCTAGGCAGCTATGCAGAAAAACTTAGCAAATAAACAGAGAAAAAATACTTAAAATCTCAAAAGTAAGATGACTTGCAGGGTGATTATGCCATATCAGATTGTTTCATGGTTTGATGTACTAATACAAATTCACATTTTCTTAATCACATATGCTTAGAGTTTTTATTAACATGAGGTAAGGTGCTGCATGCAGTAATGTACAAGCAGCTTCGGCATTTCAGACAAACTTAATAGATGCCCACTCACTTCTTACCTTTGCCTTGATTAGTGATCTTTAAGTTTCCGGAAACACAGGATAGCTACTCCATTTTCTATGCTCTCTGCATAACAAAAATGCTGCTGGAAGATGACATTGTTTGTGTTCTTAGGGATAACATTAACTGCACATTGCTCTCTGTAACAAAACTCAAAATAGTTTAGAAAAATCTTCATCTTACAATTAACACTGTAATTGAGGCTGATACTGAACTTGCAGTGTTTGGAATAAAGATGGCATGCCAAGGTTACTAGTGTTCATAATATGTCTGACGTGTCTTCCATCAAGTATACATGTATTATTATCTTTTTTATTCTGTTCATGGACATTTTCTCTGCTTCTTTTCCATTTACAAATATTACTTTGTGCCTTTTCTCTTTCTGATAATAAAAGCTTATTAAGTTCAAAATCCTTTATGAAGTACTGTATTTTACTGATTTTAACGAATACAATATATACATATTTACCAGAATGAATTTATTAATGTATAGTGGCATATACATTACTTCTTTGTCCAAAAACATATGCAGATGAAACATAAATCTCTGTTATCAGCAATATATATTCTAGGATACAGTATTTAGCTTACAATAATGCTACTAAAAAGAAATCTGGCAAAACAATTTAATTTAAGCAAGCTGGTACCATTGTCATAGTTAATATGCTGGAAGCTCTGCAAGAATTCTATTCATTCTTGTTAGAACTTGTAGTTTAAAACCTGTAATTGGATCTGCCCATATCCTTTTTGAAGTATATGCTACAGTTTTACATGATATCACAAATATCTTTCACGTACGGAATTATCCTGCTGCCGTCACAGGTGACAAGTGGAGTGCCATATTATCAGCCATAGCTTATAGATTCATAGATACTCCAAAGCCACATAGACTCATGATCAATCTCTCCTTGCCAGTACTGTCCCTCAATCCTGACAGAAATTTATGGATGTATCCAGTCATCCAGGTTATGTTTAATGGAAGATAATGATTCACACTCCTTAACATGCAGGGGAAACTTATTTCAGAGGTTTGGGAAGTGCTGGGTTATAAACTTTTTTTCTCTACCATGTTTTATTTAGCTGCTGTTGAAAATTTAGGTTCCTGGTTCTACTATTGGTAGAGATATTGGACTTGCAGTGAAACAAGATGTCCAGCTAAACTAAATACATCTAAATCTGCTGCACAGTTTTCCTTTCAGACTAAATATAATGTGTTAAGACATTTTTACATGATAAAACTTTGACTAACATTTGGAGAAAAAATAAATTCATATACTGCAACCGTTTTAAAGAGATTAGTCTGTGTTTCCTCGTGATATATTACTTTTAATTGCTCTGCTTCTTCTTATTTCTGCTCAAGTCATCTTTTAATATACATTACATAGGAAAGCTAATGACTCGATTTGGAGATATTAGATTCTAATTTTCCTTTTACCCATGGATACTATTCCTGCCTTTTGGCAACATATTTCCCACACTAAACATAGACTGGGAAACATTTACAGTGTCTGTTTTAGTGTCATTAAAGATATTTCACTTTTATAAACAAAATATGCTACAGCACCTGTTAAAACAATAGATGAGATACTTGAAGTAATCAGTGAACTAATATATATTAATTATGATAAATTTGTTTCATTAAAGAAATCCACTTTGTACAGGAACTCTCAACTCTAGTATCTCAAAACAAATGTAAATATTTAAATAAAATACATATTTGTTTGCCTGACATTAATCAGACAAACCATTAGCAACACAATACTGACAGTAACAATTTAGAAACCATATTTATCAACTAACGGGTTTACGAGATTTAATATTGTTACAGTCCATAGTGGCTTTAGTGGAACATATTAAGATCATTTCTAAAAATCCTGTAACACCACATGCACCTCTAACACAAAATGTATTGATTATTGGGTAAAACATACACCTAGAAAGCTACAGAAATTAAATTTACTTCATTTACTGAAAACAACATTGAGCTAGCTGTAAAAAAAGAGATAGAGAGGGAGATAAATTAAAAAAAAAGGAGTTGGAAGGGTGGCCTAATGGTTAAGCTGTTTGCCTTAAAAACACAAGGTGCAGGGTTCAATTCTCACAAGGGATAATTGCCTAGGCTTACAATAGCTTGCAAGGGCAGTTAGCCTAGTATGAACCTATGAAATAAGGCTCCTGGTCTGCATAGCCTCATTTCCATTTTCTTATAAATTGGAAGTTTTTATTTAATTTTCTTCATTTTCTTCACTCCATTTCTATTCCAAAGTGGACCCCTAGCTTAAGTAAACTTACAAAAATTAATCTTATCAGGAAAAATTACATAACTGAAAAAATAGCTCAGGCATATTTATTAATTCTGACTTCCTGCAATCCTTAGAGTTTTTTCAGTTTGAATTTATGTCCACATAGTAAAATATCTCAAGCCAATAAATCAGTTTGGTTGTTAATGACACATATTAAATGGAAGAACAATGCTTACTTATTTCTTTATTTCTGCTTAGTATAAGGTAAGCTGGATGCTTCTAAAACATTTAATGTTATTATTAGTAGATACTTTATTTTTCTAACCTTGCCATATTAGGAATTCCATGTGCCATACAAAGAAATGATTAAAAAACATTTACAGATCAAAATACATGTGAATTAAAATTAATAATTAGCTCTTAATTACAGCTAACTGGGTTAGCAAGAGGTTCCTCTGTTTGCTGTTTGGCTGATGTGCCCTCTATGTGGAGTCTACATGCTCTCCCTGAATCTGCTTGGGTATTCTGTGGATACACTGATTTCTTTCCATTTCTCAAAGGCATGCAGTAGGTTGATTGTGAACTTCCAAATTGTTTGTAGGCATGCTTGTAGTATATGTGTTTGTATGTGTGTTCTGCCACAGATTGCACCCTGTCTAGAACAAGCATCAAAGCCTTGTGCCCACTGACTGCCAGGATAGTCTCTGGAATCCCTCTGACCCTGTGAAAAATAAAGCAGGTTAGCATAACATAGATGGATGGATTATATGTCACTACAGTGGATTACGAAGGCTGACATCTTTTTTCAATGTTGTTCTCACCTTTAATACATTAACTTTGTTTTCAGAAATCCTTATGAGATGTTAATAAATCCAAATATGCCTTAATTGCACATGCAGATGAGCTAACACTTTTAAGCAATGATTATAGCATGAAATCTCAATTATGTTTTACTTTTAATAAAGTACAACAATATTGTGGGTGTATTAACAAACTTTTCTAAATTTGCTTTGACTTATGTATCCACATTCATATCATCTTGAAGAAGATGAGGAAGCTATACCTAACTCTTTTCCCATTTTTAGTTTGGCACTCAGAGTGTCCATGGTGGTGGTGCTGCCGTAGCGTTGTCGCTTCACAGTAAGACGCTGTCCGGTTCGATTCTCAGCTAGAGTGTCTTCTGTGTGGAGACATGCATGAATGGGCGTACCTTCTTTGAAGGTTGTGCGTCAGGGCTGGCAACTCAGCACATAAAAATCAACTGCCAATCATTAGCGGACCGGAGTTCCGCTATGGCAACCCCTAACTGGGAAAAGTCGAAAGACACAACAAGTTTGGCACTCAGAGTAGAGGATTAAGGCTATGACCTGTTAACAAGCTGCTTCCTGTTGTCATGGGTTTGACTCCCTAAGCTTCCATTTGCCTAACGTTGTGACTCTGTATAAGTCATTTAACCAGCCTGTGCTCCAGGGCCAAAGCTGAAAAAGGTCCATGCAGATCAATACCTCAATTAAAAATCCAAATGAGTAAGTGATAAATAAACTCTTAGTTATTATGTAGTCTGTGATTAGCATCACCCAATGCCTAGACCCATTGGAGCAGAGGAAAGTAGTGAACTGCAGGAATATGATGCCAAGGATATACCTATGATCAAAAAAATCTTACTTAGCCTAAGTGGAGGTTTGCCAGTTATGCAGTGTCTTAGGTTCATAGGTGTGTACTAGGCTAATGCAGTTTTTACAAGCCTAGCCCATAGGATGACCCTGGCATCATGCCACCCGACCTTAGTTCCCAGAGCCTCTGTGGAGTAGAATCCCCGGGGTGAACTTAACTGCACTGAAATTATCACTAACATGGAGGACATACTCCTCTATAACACTAGTTAACCCCCGATGACTGTTTCAGAGATGAATCTCCATATATTTGCCCAGCCTTGCTTAGTGCAGTGAAATAAATAGGCATGGCTGTCTGAATATTTCCTATAAAATTACTTATTGTTGAGGGCCGAGTGGGCAAACTTAGGCTATGCATAACTAACTTTGCATTCTTGTGTTGAGATATCCTTTGCAGAATATATATATATATATATATATATATATATATATATATATATATATATATATATATATATATAGCTATAGATAGATAGGTCCATAGATTTAAAAACATAGTGTCCCAGAACTGTAATTTCATACTGAAATTTATACTTTTTTGCACTGAAGTTTGTACTTTGATTTTCTGCTTATGGACCATGTCTAAAAAATGACCTTGCCTGATTTAACAAAACTATCTGGTTATCAAACAAGAATAACTAACTAACTAACAAATGAACTAAATAACTAAATTCTCTGTGACCCTTTAACAGAACTCCATTATCATCAACTCCCTTTTCCCATTTTTTCTACATGGGGTCGAGGTGTTGTGTTAACTGTCGCCATCTTTCTCGATTCAGTGCCACACTCCTGCCTTCTTCGACACTCATGCCTCGCTGTTGCTGATCTTCTTTCCCACAATCCATCCACCTCTTTGCTGGATGTCTTCATTTCCTCTCACCTTCTTCCTGTCTGTTCCACATCTTCTTCACCAGATTGTCTTCTGCTTTTCTGGATAACATTTCTGTTGAATATTTTTCTCTGTTGTGCATATTGTATATATTTCAGGTATTGTTTCTCTGTTGTACATATTGTATATATTTCAGGTATTGTTTCTCTGTTGTACATATTGTATATATTTCAGGTATTGTTTCTCTGTTGTACATATTGTATATATTTCAGGTATTGTTTCTCTGTTGTACATATTGTATATATTTCAGGCATTTGTTCTCTGTTGTACATATTGTATATATTTCAGGCATTTGTTCTCTGTTGTACAGCTTGTATATATTTCAGGCATTTTACAGTACTTGAATTAGTGTGTCTCATATCTACATATGTCAGTTATTACAGATTATAGGTCTAAATAATATTTCTCCTCAAATTGCTTTTTATTAATTTTTTTTTCTGTTGTACATACTTTGGTACTCAACAGTATTAGAATTAGTTTTTCCTTGACTTTAAGTATTGATTTTTTTTGTAATATTCTCCATGTGTCAGCTATTACTTATGGAATTGTAAAACTGTCCTTGCATTTATTTTTAAACTGTTTATTCTAAAATTGTATTTTTATTTCTCGGATCTTTTCTCCTCGGGTCTCCACTGAAAATGGGCCACAAACCCAACTGGACTAACCCGGTTAACAAATGCCAATAAATAAATAAAATAATAAATAAATGTGTCCAAACCACTGTAACCTTTCTCTTGGATCTTTTCTGCAATTGGAGCTACTTTGGCTTCTGCTCTTATGTCCTCATTTCTTCATCTGTCCCACACAGTGCATCCTACCACCCTTCTCAGGCACTTCATCTCCATCACCTCTAGCTTTTTCTTCTGCTCTGCCTTTACTACCCAAGTTTCTACACAATACAGTAGTACTGGTCCCACCACTGTTTTGTACACCTTACTTTTCAGCTTTTTTGGCATTCTTCTGTCATAGACTACACCTGACACTCTATTGCAGTTGGCTGTAGTCCCTCTGTTTCTAGCTTTGACCTCTTCATTCAGACTACCCTTCTCCTTAACCACCCCTCCCAGATACTTGAAGCTATTTACCTGTTTCATTGTCTTCCCCTCTATCTCAATTCTCAGCTTCTTCTGATTTCCCCAATTTGCTATTACCACTGTTATAATTGTACTTGGTTTCATCCCACATGCCTTCAGTTTTGCATTCCATTTCCCTAATCTGTGTTGAAGTTCTTGTTCAGAGTCCACCTATAATGGTATATCATTTGAATACAGCAACTTTGTTGATTTGTCCCCTCAAACCTGTTTGCTAATGTAGTCCATCACCAATATGAACAGCAGTAGGCTCAGAGTTGAACCCTGTTGCATACCCAGGCCCACTGGGATCCCCTCTGTGAGACCGAACACTGTCCCTGCTTTAGTCATTGGGTCCTTATACATAGCCTACACTAATTCTACCAATGTTTCTAGGACTTCGAACCACTGCAGTACTGCCCAAATCAGCTTTCTTGAGACTTTGCCATACATTTTCTTCAAGTGTAGGAATCCCTAGTTGAACTCTTTCCTCATCTCTAGCTTCTTCTCAACTATCTGTCTTATAAACATCTGGTCAGTTGTAACTATCTGTCTTATAAACATCTGGTCAGTTGTAACTATCTGTCTTATAAACATCTGGTCAGTTGTGCTGCATCCTGATCTGAATCTGAACTATTCTTCTCCCATCTTACTTTCTACTGCTGTGTGTATCTGTTTATCAGTCACCCTCTCCAGAACTTTCATGCAGTGTGTCAGGAGTTTGATATGTCTGTACAGCCCAGTGTTGTGGATGTCCCCTTTGTTCTTGTACACTGGCATGAGTATGCTTATTCTCCAGTCATCTGGGATATGCTTTTCTCTCCACACTGCTTTGCATGCCCTCAGTAGCCATTTCTCTCCTATCTCACATCTGCTGTGACCTCATCTGAGCCTGCTGCTTTCCCTGACTTCATTTTTCTTAGTGCTATTCTTAGTTCTTCTAGGGTGGGCTCCTCCTCTTCTCTCATAATAGGCTGTGTCTTTTTCAGTACAGCTTCTGTGGGGTTTTCTTCATTCAAAAGCTGCTGGAAATACTCCTTCCATCTGCTTTTGATATCCTGTGGACTGGTGAGCAGGTTGTTGCTGGCATCCCCTTATGAAGAGACTCTGACTATCTTCTTTATCTTTCTGTCTTTGCCTTGCAATCTGAAATACTTTGTGCCACCTACTGAGTCACTTTCTAGAAGGTGGTAGAGTGCCTCTGATGTCCTTTTCTTTGCTATTGAAACTCCTTTCTTAGCTTCTTTGTTAGACAACCAGTATCCTTCTTATCCTGGTCCGTCTTTTCTATCTCCCATGTTTTCCTGCATTCCTTCTTTCTTTTGATGATTTCCTGGACTTCTGCATTCTACCACCAGCTTTCCCTGTGTAACTTATTTTCATACCTGGCTCAGCCACATATCTGTTCTGTAGTCCTCACACATGCTGTCTTGAGGCACTGTCATTCTTCTTCATCTCCACCTGTTTCCTCTTCTTCTTGGGGTGCTAGAGCCCTGAATAATTTCTTGAACTGTTGTATTTTCTCTCCAGCCAACTTCCATGTCTTCAGCCTTGTATTGGTTGACCTTAAAGCCTTCTCTGACCCTATAACTGAACATTCTTCATTTCAAATTACCCTAAATAAGACAAATTATCAGTTCATAGCCTTCTATGGTTGACCTTGCATGTCCTTAGAGGAAGAAAAAAAAGACTTCTAAATGTGTTTACCAAAACTCCCTTAAATAAAAATGCTTTTTCCATGGGTGACTTCAGCAATCTATCAAATAACTAAAATTAAAATTTTGGAAGAGCATAAATACAATTCTTTATCCTGGCAGCCCTAGTTCACCTAACCCATTTCTTAACAACCATTCTCAGGAAACCAACACCACATTTAAGTCCTACTTCACTGACTCTATCACCAAATTAACAATAGTAACACCACTAACCCCCAACCTCCCTCAACTTATACAACAAACTTTTCACTCAAACCATCCGCACTACCTACATAAAAACTCTTTTCAGCAAACTAAAGCCAAGCGCTCCCTCAGCGGATAATCTACCACCCTACTTCCTAAAGCTCACCGCTAGCTTTTTAGCTTACCCTGTCTCCATCCAACTGTTCTATCCAAGAATCCTCTGCCCCCCCCCCCCAATCTGGAAACAATTCTATACCATTCCTATCCACAAGGGAGGACAGTCCACTGACCTCTAGAACTACTGCCCCATAGTCATTCTATCCCCCCTCTCTAAGTTACTAGAAACATGCTATCATAAGCAACTCTTGGACTACTTAACTACTTACTGCAAGAAAATCTACTCACAGCCACCCAACATGGTTTCCATCCAAACCATAGCACTACTACCACTCTAATTTCCTTCATCCAAACTATTGCACAAGCAGAGACAATAACAAACTAGTCTCCTGTCTATTCCTACATCTCTCCAAAGCCTTTAATACTGTCTCCCACCCCAAGCTCCTTACCAAACTGTCTGACCTTAACATCTGTAACCCTACCTTGACATGGTTTTCTAGCTAACTCTCCAACAGCCAGCAGTCTGTCAAATGGCTCTCTTCCTTCTCCCCTTTTCTCCCTGTCAGTACAAGTGTACAATAAGGATCCATTTTCTGATCAGTATTATTTAACATTTTCACTAACTATCTTAATACTTCCTGCTTTCACTCCCCACTCGTACAATATGCTGATGACTTGACTATCATCTCTACCTCTGACAATCTCTCTGACCTCTACTCACTCACCCAAAACTCCTCTCTCTCTTTTGAAAAATGGCTTACTTACAATCAACTCATACTCAATCCTAAGAAGAAATAAAACTCCTATTTCTTTCAATGTCCCTTTCTCATCATAAATCATTTACCATCACATCACTTAACAACGCTATCATAAATATTGAAACACACATAAATTTGACATCCACATATTAAAGTGTATAAAGAAGACACATCAAAAATTTGAACTGCTTTATATAAATAAAAAATACCTCAGAAATATCTCTAGACTTTCTCTTGCCTATGCCTACCTTCTTCCAAGCCTTCTCTAGGCCTCTCCTGTCCCGACCAACTTACAATCCTCTCTAAAGACCATGCTTGAACTCACAACAAAATTGCCAGATTCACTGCAAATCAACCCTACAACTCTCACCACTGCCTTTCCTTACTAAATTTAAACCTGCTAGAATTCTCCCATTAATGCTTACTCCCCCAACTGTCTCTTACTCACTCTATCTTAAAAAAAAACACCTCCTGCCCCGCTATCTCTTCACTTATATCCCTATACACCCCCACCTGCTCTCTTCGAAGGTCTGATCAGTGTTTCTAAGCAACCCATAAACCGAAAAGAACAATAAGACTAAACTTATATAGCTACTCAGTTGCCCTAGCATGGAACAAACTCCCACTGAATATTAGAAATCTTCCCCACACTCAAAGCTTCAATAAAGCATTAATAAAAACCCTACTAAAATCTACGATCTGTACATGCCAAAGCCCTAACTAATTCAATTACAAGCACACATCAAGAGTTCCGAGGCTGTCCCTGCCCATTAGGGATATAGGTACCAAACCAGACGTAATATAGGTACCAAACCAAAACCAGAGGTAATATAGGTACCAAACTAGACGTAATATAGGTACCAAACCAGATGTAATATAGGTACCAAACCAGACGTAATATAGGTACCAAACCAGACGTAATATAGGTACCAAACCAGATGTAATATAGGTACCAAACCAAAACCAGAGGTAATATAGGTACCAAACTAGACGTAATATAGGTACCAAACCAGATGTAATATAGGTACCAAACCAGACATAATATAGGTACCAAACCAGACGTAATATAGGTACCAAACCAGACGTAATATAGGTACCAAACCAGATGTAATATAGGTACCAAACCAAAACCAGAGGTAATATAGGTACCAAACTAGACGTAATATAGGTACCAAACCAGATGTAATATAGGTACCAAACCAGACATAATATAGGTACCAAACCAGACGTAATATAGGTACCAAACCAGACGTAATATAGGTACCAAACCAGACGTAAATTTTGATTTCCCATTCATTGGTCGAAGTTATGTTTGAATATGGTTAAGAACAAGCTTTGCTTCACATGGATGGGAAGCCTGCTCTAGAGAAGGCATAGGCTTTGAGAGACATAGTGACATGTTAGTAGAAACAGAAGTGTAGCTAGGGTGAGGCAAAGAGGTAACTGCCCTGGTGCAAAGTATTAAGGAGTGGCTGGTCAATCCCAATAGCTCTTTAATGCATACAAGCTTTTAAAAGCCGGTATTGCGTTTGCAGTCAAATCTGAGCACTGTAATAGTCCCTATGCGGTTTAAAACTATAGAAATTATTATTTTTTAACTAAAACCTGAGCATTGTAGTGCTTCATGTGAGGTATAAAGGGTAGCAACTGCTTGCAATAGTTTAAAGGTAAAAACATTTTCTTTTTTTTAATTAAACCAGAGTGCTGTAGCACGCCATGCAGGTTATAAACTGTAGCAATTGCTTGCTATATTCGTAGCAAGCAGTTTGCCACAATTTAAAGGAAAATATTATTTTCTTTCTCTTTTCTTTTAATTAAGTAAAATGTGAGAAAGGCTGAGGGTTGGGGCAGAGCACAGAAAAGGGTCCTAATTGGCTCCTGCATTTCAGCAGCGCCAGGTACCTGATCGCAGACTTCTTTTTTTTGTTCTTCCATTGAAAGTTTAGGCAGGAGGGATGAGGCATGTATCTAGCCACCTCACTGGTGTGCAAGAAGAAGGAGCGGACCTCTCTCTCTCTCTCTCTCTCTCTCTTTTTTTTTGCTCTTTTTACTTGAAGAGTGTATATTGCATGGCGTGCTACAGCATTCTGGTTTAATTAAAAAAAAGAAAATGTTTTTACCTTTAAACTAGTACTGCAAAAAGCCGATTGTATGCAAAAGTCCTTCTTTTTTGTATTAGTTGAACCAGATTCATCTCTGAAGGGCTGCCAGAAGCAGAGTTACCCAAGTCATCTTCCTCAGCAATTCTTATGAAATGATTTACCATTAATTAATTTTATGCATGAAATGCAAAAACTCCACTCATTGATATAATATTCTAACCCAGTAATTACATGATGTGATTTCAGTGTCAATAAACAGAATCTGTTAATTTTGGCACTTTTTCTTACTTTCTGCCTGTCTGGCTATCCCCCTGCCCCTGTGTGTGGTTATCATCTGCCCCCAAACAACATACTGATACAGCTGCCACTGTAAAGGAAGAAAAACAATCTTGCAAGCCATGTCATTTTGAAAGATAAACTGAAATGCAAGTAATTAACAGCAAATTTCAAAATCCACTATTACTCCTTTAAAGTGTTTTTTTTTTTTTTTTTGTCAGGTGGGAGGCTTCACCCCTACTGCCTCTACATCACTGCTACTTATATATATTTGTGTGTGTGTGTGTGTGTGTGTGTGTGTGTGTGTGTGTGTGTGTATGTGTGTGTGTGTGTGTGTGTGTGTGTGTGTGTGTGTGTGTGTGTGTGTGTGTGTGTGTGTGTGTGTGTGTGTGTGTGTGTGTGTGTGTGTGTGTATAATGGGTCTACTTCATAAGAGCGAACCCTCATTTGAATGAAGCCCAAATAAATGAAACCAAGTTACTGAAACTACCAAAACTCCAAAATAATGAAATGTTACAATAATGAAACTCAGAAACAGGAAAACAGTTACTGACCTGCTGCAGTCAGTTGCAGCAGTAGCTACCTAGATGTACATATGTCCTTTTCCACAAAGTAGTGCGATCTTGGAGTTGGCATATTAAAGGTATGGTGGGGTAGGAGTGTGGATTCCCCCACATGGGGCTTGCAAAGGGCTTGCCCCTGCAAAAACGATGTATGTACCTTTTTGTATGGTTTCTTTAAGGTAGCGTGGACTTATGGGACATGTTAGCAGTAGAATGATGGTGCAGCAGTGTTTGGTCATTTTTTTTTATTTTGTTTTTTTACAGATGGTGAGTGTTATCTGGAAAATTTTTTTCAGGGTTTTGAGTTTTGTTATTGTAATGTTTCATTATTTTGGAGGTTCAGTAACATGATCTCAGTTATATAGGTTTTGTTCAAATTAGCTCATTTGAAGTAGACCCATATATATATATATATATATATATATATATATATATATATATATCTCAGCACACAAACGACCCAGATCAAAAGATAAACGATAAACCCAACAGCAAAGTGCAGCATAAAAACGAACTTCTTTCTCCTGGCAAAAATCAGCTTGCAATAAATCCAAAAAGCGACTTGTCAGTAATCTGCTTTAATATCAATAACAGTAACTGAAAAGAAGTTCGTTTTTATGCTGCACTTTGCTGTTGGGTTTATCGTTTATATATATATATATATATATACATATATAGATATATAAACACTTACTGAGGGCATTATTAACAGATACAGCAGGCATTGAGCTAGTAAAGATATATAAACCCACACTGAGGGCATTAGTAACAGATACAGCAGGCATTGGGCTAGTAAAGATATATAAACCCATACTCAGGGCATTATTAACAGATACAGCAGGCATGGAGCTAGTAAATATATATAAACCCTTGCTGAGGGCATTATTAACAGATACAGCAGGCATTGAGCTAGTAAAGATATATAAACCCACACTGAGGGCATTACTAACAGGTGTAAGTAGATTTCATTTCATAACTTTAAACCTAGAAATTATACTAACCCATGTTTTGCACTGACTTACTCTGCATTCCATGGGACACATTTTGGCATCTTAGACCTTTGATGATTTTATAATTATTGTGTTTTTTTTTTTTTTAGGGGAGTAGTTTTGCCTTCTACATCAGAGCCTTTTACCTGCCTGCCATACGACTCAGTTGTCCTCCAGTTCCCACTCTTAAGGTTTGACAAAACCTTGCCATAGCTGATTAACACAGAGGCCTCTATAGGAAAGTTTCAGGGCTGTTTGAGTAGAACTGCCCCTCCCATACTGGAGTCTGCCTGTGGGGAGGCCTTTCATACTCTAGCCCCCTGCTATTTTCCTTTTATGGTCCTACCCTTCCTCAGGAGTATCAGTGTCCAATGACTCTGCATGTGTACATGGACAGCCTTGTGCACACAGTGTAAGGAGTCTACTGGCCCCTCCATTGTAACCTGAAGCCACACAGTGTCCTGCCCTGATTTCTGCCAACTCCAAGCTGTCCTTGTCCTTCTCCTTTTGTTAGGTAGAGGCATTCTGACCTTTGACTCTTGAAGCCTACTCAACAACTGGCACTACATCCTGGTTACCACTTTTCCACATGCCCAAAGTGGGACATTACAGAAATGTGAGACTATGTAGGGCATACCATACCCATATCAGTGCAAGACTGGATCACTATTTTAGCAGAGTACGTTTTGGTGTTTTATGTCATATTAAGGTGTTTTCAGCATATAACTAATGTTTTCTGAGACATTTAGATGAAGTGACAGAAACTATGTATTGTTGAAAATTGCAGGACATTTTCTGATTTTCATGCCCCCCCCCCCCCCCCACACACACACACACAGGACACAACTGCCCAAGCAGTGACTGTTCCATGAAAAGAGGGACAGTTGGTAACCTTACATCCTTGTCAGTCCAGGGCAGTATAAGGATACACCTTGTTATTATGTCACCAGGTCAGCACAGACATTTGCTGATGGGAGTTTCACTGCTTATGATTTTGTTTGGGATCTAAAACTATTTTACCTCTACATGCTACTAAAACTAAACTACATTTGTGACCTTATCTGTTTATTCTCATATGTACTCATTATATTTATCTTCCGTACCTAGGTCATGAAGAAATAGGCTGCAAGCTATATTTATCACTACTTTATGGTTTATATTCTGCTTACTGTAACTAAGCTATGACTAAAAAAGGGTGGTAGTCCACCTTTGTGCTCAGTAAATAAATATGAAATATCAGGGGCATCTGGTGTGTTTTTTATGAAATATCTTGTAATGTAGGTTTAGATAACAAATGTAACAAGTAGGGAATCAATAAGTCATGCAACTGAGTTTTCTAACCCTACAGTACAAGATATTTGCTGTATATCACAAACCAAACTAATATAATTTCTAGTTATTTATTTTGCATTTCTCTTTTATTTGAATTACTTTATCCCATTTATTTCAATGAGATTCAGAAAAGTGTACATTTTTGAATAGGGATTATTTTTTTAAGGTTTCATGAACAAATTGTCCTTTAAGTGATTTTCTGCTAAACATCTGTGATAATTTATAGCTTTTCTATATTGTCGGGTAAGTTTGTAGTATTATTTTATTAGTGTATTAAGGATTATGCCTTTTTTAATTAATTTTATTCAGTTTAGACCTTGTCAGTTTTACTAGTAATGCTGTCTTAGTAAAGGATAGTTTTGGTTGTGATTTTATTTACTTATTTTTGTTATGATTTTGTTATATTTCATACATATGGTTGGATTAATGTGGAACTACATGTTCTTGTGAGATCTGAATGTGTATTTGGTGTGTGTACAGTGTGCAGAGTTTCTTTTGACTGAATGTGACTGGGTTACGTTAATGTGTTCGTTGTTTAAGTGGTTGAAGGCTTTCAGAGGACGATGATAAATGCTTCATTATGTGCATATGATGGGGATGAACAACAATATCTATATTTTGTGCCTCATAAATACATTTTCACACAATTTTATCAGTGTATATTTGTAGGATAAACAAAAATAAAATAAGTGAAAGTCCTACAGGAGCTTCACTCTTAATCAATTGAAATTAGTAAACACAGTGGCCACTAGATGGCAGAAATAAAATAAGTGAAAGTCCTACAGCAGCTTGCCTCTCAATCAACTGAAGTTAGTAAAAATAGTGGCCACCAGGTGGCACTCAAAGATTGTACTTTGACATAGTACTTATACTCTGGTGAATGCTCTCCCTACCAATCATGCATTTGTTTGTAAATTTAGGTAAACCGTATTAGCTGTGGGTGTTGCTCTACATTTCTAGTCATAGCTTATTGTTGCTACACTGTACATTTGAGTATTTAAACAGAAAGACTTTTTACTATCCTTCCCAGCAATTGATGTAATCTGTATAGCATAAACTGCAGGCAACGTAACCAAGCAAGAACATCTTAATGCCTGGTGTAGTGGCCATAACTGAATCCTGGGTTAATGCATCCAGCTCAGGCCTACACTTTTTTTTCCCCAGGCTATTTAAGTATTTATGTAATGTAGGGCAGGCAAACAGAAGAGTGGAGTTTTTTTTTTATCTTTCATAAAGTGCACATGACTCTAATGATTATAGAAGAATGCACATCAGCCCGTTATCACACTCCTAGCTAGATGGTTACTAAGATTTCGCTAAACAATCCACATGTTTTCACCCTGGCTTAACGTTCTCTCTTTCCCTCCTCCTGCTCCACGTCTCTTGACCATTGTATCTTTTTACTAAACCCCCCTCTCACAGCTACAGGAGAGCCATCAACCTTTTAGACTTCCTTCAATATGAGATTATCAGGTCTGTGGTGATTTGGGCCTTGTCAAAATAGTAGATAAATCCACAGGCCAAGCCTAATGACCAATAATCACTCACTACTAGGACTTCAAATTATTGATATGCTGGATAGTATCACTTTTTGTCAAATTCATTTTCCTGATTGACTGTTCTCCAATTTTAATCCAAATATCTCTGCCTCTGCCAAAGCAGACCTCCCTACCATTATCATAATTATTTATTTATTTATTTATTTTATTATTTATTTATTTATTTTTTACTGACCAGGTACGTGGACTGCTGCAAAATCCTTTGCACTCATTATCTGGGCCAAATGGTAAGGAATAATACAGCACAATGCAATGTGTTAAATCCAGAGGGTTGGAAAGAATTTATGACATTCATTAGTATTATGATCAGTAGATGTAATACAATGTAAGAATATGTAGAGAGTTGCATAGAAAGCATTACAAGCATTACAGAAACAAAATACAAAATATAGATTTGTAATGTAATTACTACCAAATAGACAGATGTTAAGAAAGGGGTGTTCAAAACTTTGTATCTGCACTGTCAGGAGTAAATGTATAATACTGAATAGTTAAACCTACTCTTACATCGGCAAGTAGATACACAACAGGATGAAAGGGTGAAGGAGTGCAGAAGAAATATTAAGGAGGGAATATATACTACTAGCACTATATACAGTAGCCATTGAAGGCTAAGAAAACCATGTCCTAATTAGAGATAAGGTGTGAAAATCCTCAAGCAATGCAGATATTTTATTTTTAAACAACGTCTCTGAAACATTCACATTTGTGTTCACATTTAGACCAAAGTCTTTGGTTAATATCATCCTTCAAATGAGGTGTTAAACCAAGGTACAATCTGCAGGAGTTGGTACTGGTAGTAGCTCTGGAGGATGTAAAAGATCCCACGGCACCTATTGAAAACAAAAGGGGAAGTTCCCTGATGCCCTGTCCAGATTTCCCTGAGTAGTGAAAATACCGTCTTGGGTGTCTCCTGAAAAGAGGCCACTAGCTTAGTGGAATTAACCCAGTCAACAAAGGGAAAATAAAGTCTAAATAAATAAACTAAATAAACTAAACATCACCTTAGTCCACCTGTACCCCCAAGGAAAGTGATCCCATTACTCCAGTAAATCTCCTTATGTCACTCCTTATCTCCTTACAGGACTAGTATTTCTGATCTATTTCTGAAATAAAAGGACAGTCCAAAAAATAAACAGATAACAAAAGAACTAAACGCCTTACTAACACTTAGTTACTAGTCCAAGGCCAACTAGGGGAAAAACACTTCTCTTGAAATGCCCAAAGTGGGACATTTTTTGTAGAAGTGTGAGATTTTGCAGGACAAAATATACCCACGGCCAGGGCAAAGGACAGAACTTCACTTTTTTACAAAATAAAAGCTTATTTTTGTAGCATTTGAGTTGCTTATTCTATTTCATATAATATTTATGTGTTCCAAATACAAAATAACTGTTTTATTCAACTATTAAAGAAAACTTAAGAAATGTACTTTGTCTTAAAATCTCAGGACATTTGCCATTTTTTAGGTTTTTCTGCAGGACACAACTGCCCAGAGTGGGACTGTCCCTCGCAAAGAGGGACAGGTGGTAACCCTACTGGAGCACTGAGACAGTTGCACCACTATGTTTTCCTACCTAAAAATCTTTAAAACCTTTAGCTCTCTAATCAGTAGGGCTCCATATATTCCTCTTTCCGTTCAGATGCCATCCCTACTTCTAAAAGTCCTACTTTAGCAGTAGACTTTGGAATTGAATCTTGTGAGGCCATTCTCTTTCCCCTACAAATCCACAAACATTTTCTGCTGATAAATAAACCCTTCTTCTACCTTTTTTTTGCTCAAGCAGTTGTGCAAACAACATATTAATTCCTCCTCTTCTAAATTTTAATCTGACTTTATGTCTGTCTTAAAATTTCTAAAAAGTGCTATTATAAAGTCCCTGTGACAAGTCTAACCTCAGATTTCAGGCAATTTCCATTCTGCTCAACTCAAGGCTGGGTGAGGTAGCCGATAGGTGGAGGGGTAAAGGCCTCTCGGCAGGGAGGGAAAAATGCCAAGTGAAATACCCCTGTGAAGGCAGCAATGCGGGCACCCATGGAGGATCCACAGTGTTACAGATCTTTTGTCTCAAAAAGTGCAGATCTTTTGCTAGGGAGGCCCCTTTAGAGCTAGGAGCATGTGGTGATGTCCATTTGGGTCAGGCCTAGGCTGCCAGGGGGAAGCCCACCTTACTGGAATGTGTGACCTAAGCCCTGAGGAGGAAACAGTAGAAAAAATAGTGGAAACAAAGTTGTAACCCCCAGATGCTAAGATAGCCTTATGGGTTAGTGGCTCCTCTCAGTGGGCCAGTGGTCATAGTCGTCAGTGCTACAGAAATATCAGCAAAAATCTCAGTAAAACCTCCACCCCTGGTGTTTGAGTGGGCAGGCCAATGGTACAGGCAAAATCAGGTTAAATCAACACATAGATGAAGAAAATGCAGATGAGACAAAGAAGACGTAGATCAAATCTCTCAAGTAGTCCTTTAGTTTATTAGCGCCACCAAAGCGCAGTTCTAGACAAGCATATTTCTTACATACAGCATAGTAGGAATGTTAGACTATTGGAAATACACGGTTGTCTACTAAACTGATATCCATAAACATTAGGGTGGCTACCTAAAATCCCAATTAACAAACTAAAACAGTGAGTAAAAAGGTCACACAGGATGACCACTTGGTAAAAAACACAAAAAACATTTTTGTAAAGCTAGAACTTCTAATGTGTAGTACTCAAATGGCAGATTAGATTACAATCTAGACTGAAGCCAGGACTAAGCTATGCAGAATCCATGGTTCCAGTACTGAATCTATGGAAGTTACAACATTAACTTTGCCGGAAAACACCTCAACATCACAGGCACGACCACCAGGTATTCACTTTTTGGTCGCGATTTTGCTGGTTTGGAACTTTATACTGGTTATTTATACTTGTTTTTTACATGTTTTTGCAATTTTGATTCGCTGTTGTTTTTTATTGGATTGTCATTTACCCTGACATTTGTTTTAAACAATTTCTAGTTTTATTTTGGTTTTCTGATCTTTCACTTTAGCTCAAATGTTTCTATATTTTTGTATGTTTGTATTTTGTTATTTTGTTTTATGTGTTTTCTTCAAGTTGTTCCTGGTAGTTTTACCATTAGGATTCCATAGCCATCCTGAAGAAGATTTAGACGAAAAGCGTAGCCTAACCTCCCTCAAAATTATGTTTTTTAACTTGTTTTTCAACACTTTTTTTCAACATGAATTTTGTACGTAGTTATTTAACAAGATTTTTCAGCACCAACATTCTATTAGAGTTTGGAGTCGACATGGTTCAGATCTCTTTTCCAAACTAACTTTGGATTGAGTGATAGCTGAAGCATGTGATATCCTTAAGGGGTAATTTGCATATTTCCCATGATGCCCCAGACACAAGAGGTTTTAGGTACTACACATTAGAAGTTGTAGCTTTCCAAAAATTTATACATAGTGGCATACTACCTCAAAGCCATTTACACAGTGCCTGATTTAAAAAAAGGGAACCTCAAATCACATAAGCTAATGAAAACTCATCAATGTAAAGTCTTAAAGTACCAGTGTTTTTCACTCAAGTGAATGTGCTCTTACAGAACAGGTACAGCTCTGCCTTACACTGGTATTTTTATTGGGGATGTAACTCAAAAGGTAGAACATTCATTTGGTAGAAAAACTTTTATGGGTGTAAAAAACAGAGAATACAGAAATAAATGAATGCTCTTTTTTTGTGTGAATCACATATGATCAAATTAAAGTTTTATACAGTGAAGGTAAGAAGGAGTATGTATAAAAAATATTTTACTTTTGTTTACCAGTTTTATTCAACAGGGTTTAGTTAGAACCCCCTTTTCAGTTGAGACCAGGGGAGATAAGCTCCAAAAAATTACAAACATTTTTAAATCGTCATTCAGTAATCAACACAAACAGAAATTAAGTAGTATACATTAATAATTACACATTAATTTGCTAATTAGATTACACTGATATGAACTAAAGACAAATGTTACAGTTTAAAAGATACTTATGCGTTATAATATATTGAACATTGAGCATTTGATGATGTATATTGGTGGATTTGTTAAATAAGCCGAGCATGTGATTAGTGCTTAGAAATTCAAAGAAATGGAGAAGAAGAAAGGAATTAGGTAGGGCAGAAAATGTTAATAGTGTAGTTTAGAGTTGGGGTATAAAACAGGTTCACAGATAGTTGTATCTATAAATGGCTATTATAAGGTTATACACAAAGCACAGAGGTGGATGGTAAGCATTGTCACAAAACTATGTATATGACTGGGAGATGCCAGTAAAACTATTCAGGTAATGGTAAAGACTGGTTGTTGGTCCCAGGATTCTGAATGAAGAGAAATGGTTTGATGATATGACAAGCAGAAGTATAGCAGTGGCATTTATCTTGGAGATGTACAGGGGCTGATCCACTGACTTTATACATGAAGTTTTATTCATGTTTTAAATGAGTTTGCATTCTGAATGGATTAAGGTGGTTCCATTGGTATCTACAATATTTGAATATAAAGAGTCATCTGCAGTACTAGATGATTTGGTTATAGTAATTAGTGATTTTTTCCTATAGCATATAATTATACTGGGGGAATTGTGTCATATTAAGTTAAGGACTGGGAAAGTCTCTGACTTATAGAAAAGTCTGTTTATTGCAGTTAGCTGAGAAAGAAACAGGTGATATGGTAGTTCTAACCAATTTAATTCTCCAAGGGCTAGGCAGTCTATCATTATAGTTTGCTGAAAATGTGACTATTTTATTATAACTTTGCTCAAGTCTGACACTTGGGAGACTTGAAGTTTACTGAAGATTGGGGCAGCATAGAGAAGAGATGGCAGTAAGAAAGTAGAGACTATATGGCTTCTGGGTATGTCAGTGAAGCAGGGTTTAATCTGTACAATTTACCTAGTTTTGATGAGTTTTTCAACCCTATGCAATACATCATGGTGAAATTTCAACTTGTCATCTATGATAACACCCAGTTATTTTGAGTGGTGAGATATGGCAGAGCAGATTAGGGTTGAGTAATCATAGTATTGAACTAGGGTAACATTTTTGTAGTATTGCAGAGGTCCTTGATGAATATGTGGGACACCCATAGTTGCAGGCAAAAAGGTGAAAAAATCATTTTTCCATTTCACTGCTTGTGCTGTGTTTGAGAGGTACCTGTAGAAACATTGCAATGAAGAGGTGGTGAACCCCAAGGATGAGACTTCGTGATAATAGTTTCTGGAGGGAGACAGTATCAACAACTTTTGATAAGTCTGGGAAGATGATAGGGACTGTGCTTCTGGCATTTCTGTCAGGTCTATATTAGATCACTGAATGCTTAAAAAAGCGAACGGTGATTAATCAACCCTATGTAAGCGAAAGCTTACAATTTCGAACTGTCAGAACAGTGATTTCTTTCCTAGGAAAAAAATCGCTGTTCCAACAACAACAACAAAAAAAATAAAACACTTTAACTACTTAAATATACCAACTCCAAGACTGCACTACAGTGCCGTAAATGGCAAAGTAATGAAGCGGCCAAGCGAATTCTTTCCCAGGGAAAGAATTCGCTTAAAAGCCGCTTCGATTTTTTGCCATTTCTGTCTTTTGAGTTTGACCAAGATATATTCAAATGAATGCATCTTCGTTCTTCTAATAGGGAACCTTTCTATCAGTGTTGTCAGTATTAAAATTCAGCAAAGCTGTAGTTGTGCTGCGACAAGGATGTAAGGCATGTGTTGCTTATGAATACAGTTTTCTAATAATTTTGAGGGGGGGTGATAAGATGGCAATTGGCTTATAGTTTGAAAGACCACATTTATATCACATTATCGAAAGATAAAAATAGCGAACACTATTTCATCGAACCTAAAATATCTAAACTACATAATATCGAACATTCAGAACAGCGAGTTTTTTCCTTGGGAAAACATTTGCTATTCCGAAACACATACACACAACACAAGCACAACTAAAAAACATCAATACACACACATACACTTATAATCCTACAACTAACCCTATAAACCACTAAACTATACATACACTACTATCTATCCACTTACCTTAACCCAAACCCTAACCCTAAGGTCTGTCACTATCGCACACTCATTTAACCCACGCTCTAACCCTAACTCACTTAACCCGCCCTAAACCTAATTCACCTAACCCGTGCCCTAACCCTAACTCACCTAACCCGTGCCCTAACCCTAATTCACCTAACCTGCACCCTAATCCTAACAACCACACAATCGCACACTTACCTGAACCCGACTCGTAAATCTCCACCACAGCGCTGAAAATAGCGAAGCCACAGAACCAGCCAACCAAATTCTTTCCCTAGGAAAGAATTCGGTGTTCTGCAGCTTCGCTATTTTTAGCATTCAATTAAAACGAGTCAATATTAGGACATTTGAAGTTTTAAAACTTCGATGTTCTGATATAGACCCGAAAGATCTGTATTAATTCTCCCCTTGCGCAGTGGAATAATAAATGATCTTTTTCCATACTGAGGAGAATTTATTTTAAAATATGGATCAATTTATTGAAATTGAAATTGGATATGCAATAGCCTCAGCTGCTATTTTAGGATAGTCACCAGGTAAATTGTCAGGGGGAGATGAAGTAGCCTTTGATTTTTTGACATATTTTTGATGTTATCTGTAAGAACTGGTTGGAACAAGAGTCATTGAAGGAGGTTATTTGATTGAGTAAGGACATTAAGAGTTTAATTAGTCACCTGGCTGGTTAATGACTGTACAATCTACTTAAAGTATGTACTGACTTGGTTGATTATGGTAACGTTTTCTTTCTGTGTGTTTAGTTTTCAATGTGTACCTTCTCATAGATATAAAAGTTTATTGATTGAGGCCTAGACTAGCTTTGGACTGTTAGCAGTGGTGGCTAGTGACTTCAAAGCAATGGGGTTGTGTAAATAAGCTGAATGGATGGAGCCAAATACAGTGGGATGGGCTGTATTACAGCAAGTTAATAACCCTTACCTGTGATCAAACGGATGTGGTCATTCATGTTCATCTACAGACTGCTTCAGTACAAATCCACTCATTACAGCCACTTTACTGACTATACACACCTTAGATGTTTAGCCCGGCACTCCCCCAGTATCTTACATTTTACCTCCCTCCATGCTTTTAGCAGTCTATATCTGGCTAAGACCTCATAAGTCATAAAGTTGCAGATACGCTAATGTGCATCTTAATTTTTTAACTAACTTTTGACTTAATGATGGCCTGAACAAAAAATCATAAGGAAATATATTCAGTCTTTCTAGGAATAATGCCTGTCTTCTTGCCCCTCCATAAAGATGGGCATCTTCTTTGTTCCGCTATGGTGTAAGATCGGGATGAAAAGTAAAAGAACAAATGGCTACAGGTATATATTATACTGCTGAGTCCCTGGGAGAAGAAACCAAAGCACTTGGACAAACAGAAAAGGAATGACTTAGAAGAAATGAACAGCTAAAAACTAAACAGGAGAACAAGTGCTGTTATATGGTAACACTGCTCAGTGCAACACTCTGCCAATGAACACTTGCAGTCACACACACATCCTGTACAGACTACCACAGACAGCTACTTACTGAGTATAATGCTGATGCCTGACTATTACAGAAACTGTGTACACTTTGATGCTGCCCCTCATTATTAGTGTGTACGCTTTGATGCTGCCCCTCTTTATTAGTATATATGCTTTGATGCTGCCCCTCATTATTAGTGTGTATGCTTTGATGCTGCCCCTCATTATTAGTGTGTACACTTTGATGCTGCCCCTCATTATTAGTGTGTACACTTTGATGCTGCCCCTGATTATTAGTGTGTACGTTTTGATGCTTCCCCTCATTATTAGTGTGTACGCTTTGATGCTGCCCCTCATTATTAGTGTGTAAACTGTGATGCTGCCCCTGATTATTAGTGTGTATGTTTTGATGCTGCCCCTGATTATTAGTGAGTATACTTTGATGCTGCCCCTGATTATTAATGTGTACACTTTGATGCTGCCCCTGATTATTAGTGTGTAGGCTTTGATGCTGCCCCTCATTACTAGTGTGTACACTTTGATGCTGCCCCTGATTACTAGTGTGTATGCTTTGATGCTGGCCCTGATTATTAGTGTGTACACTTTGATGCTGCCCCTGATTATTAGTGTGTACGGTTTGATGCTGCCCCTGATTATTAGTGTGTACGTTTTGATGCTTCCCCTCATTATTAGTGTGTACGCTTTGATGCTGCACCTGATTAGTGTGTAGACTTTGATGCTGCCCCTCATTATTAGTGTGTATGCTTTGATTTTTCGCCTGATTATTAGTGTGTATGCTTTGATTCTGCTCCTCATTATTGGTGTGTACACTTTGATGCTGCCCTTGATTATTAGTATGTACACTTTGATGCTGCCCCTGATTATTATTGTGCATGCTTTGATGCTGCCCCTCATTATTAGTGTGTACACTTTGATGCTGCCCCTGAATATTAGTGTGTACGCTTTGATGCTGCCCCTCATGATTAGTGTGTACACTTTGATGCTGCTCCTCATTACTGGTGGATACACTTTGATGCTGCCCCTGATTATTAGTGTGTACACTGCAATGTTTGCACCTGATTATTAGTGTGTACACTTTGATGCTGCCCCTCATTATTGGTGTGTACAGTTTGATGCTTCTCCTGATTATTAGTGTGTACACTTTGATGCTGCCCCACATTATAAATGTGTATGCTTTCATGCTGCCCCTCATTATTAGTGTGTACACCTTAATGCTGCCCCTGATTATGAGTGTGTATGCTCTGATGCTACCCCTGATTATGAGTGTATATATACTTTGATGCTGCCCCACATTAGTAGTGTGTACACTTTGATGCTGCCCCACATTATTAGTGTGTACTCTTTGATGCTGTCCCTCATTATTAGTATGTTCATTTTGATGCTGACACTCATTATTAGTGTGTATGCTTTGATGCTGCCCCTTATTATTAGTGTGTACACTTTGATGCTGCCCCTCATTATTATTGTGTATGCTTTGATGCTGCCCCTAATTATTAGTGTGTACACTGTGATGCTGCCCCTGATTATTAGTGTGTATGCTTTGATGATGCCCCTGATTATTAGTGTGTACACTTTGATGCTGCCCCTCATTATTAGTGTGTACACTTTGATGCTGCCCCTCATTTTGTGTGTACACTTTGATGCAGCCCCTGATTATTAGTGTGTATGCTTTGATGCTGCCCCTCATTATTAATGTGTACACTTTGATGCTGCCCCTGATTATTAATTTGTACACTTTGATGCTGCCCCTGATCATTAGTGTGTATAGTTTGATGCTGCACCTCATTATTAGTGTGTACACTTTGATGCTGCCCCTGACTATTAGGGTGTACGCTTTGAGTGTCTATATCATGTTATCAAAAGTTTACTTAATCGAATAAATTAAGGTGGAACTTTATTGCTCGATTAAGTAAAACATCAAATAATCTAAAAAAAAAATAAAAAAAAAATGATGTAGGCACACCCCCACACCACCCCTACTTAAATATACCAACTCCGAGACCGCACTACGTTGAGGTAAACGGAAATCTCCCCTTACGGAGATTTCCATTTGCTTGCATGATGTTTTTCACTTTCGATATTGTTGTGCCAACAATATCAGACTCAATATTGTCAGCTTACGACAATGTGAAGTAGACCCCGCTTTGATGCTGCCCCTCATTATTAGTGTGTATGCGTTGATGCTGACCCTCATTATTAGTGTGTACGCTTTGATGCTGCCCCTCATTATTAGGGAGTACACTTTGATGCTGCCCCTCATTATGAGTATGCATGCTTTGATACTGCCCCTCTTTATTAGTGTGCACTCTTTGATGCTGCTCCTCATTATTAGTGTGTACACCTTGATGCTGCCCCTGATTATGAGTGTGTCTGCTCTGATGCTGCCCCTGATTATGAGTGTGTACACTTTGATGCTGCCTCTCATTATTGATGTGTACACTTTGATGCTGCCCCTGATTATTAGTGTGCACACTTTGATGATGCAACTGGTTATTAGTGTGTATGCTTTGAATCTGCCCCTGATTATTAATGTGTACACTTTAATGCTGCCCCTCATTATTGGTGTGTACACTTTGATGCTGCCCCTCATTATTAGTGTGCACACTTTGATGCTGCATCTCATTATTAGTGTGTATGCTTTGATGCTGCCTCTGATTATTAGTGTGTACACCTTGATGCTGCCCCTCATTATTAGAGTGTACACTTTGATGCTGCCCCTCATTATTAGTGTGTGTGCTTTGATGCTGTCCCTCATTATTAGTGTGTACACTTTGATGCTGCCCCTGATTATTAGTGTGTACGCTTTGATGCTGCCCCTCATGATTAGTGTGTACACTTTGATGCTGCTCCTCATTACTGGTGTATACACTTTGATGCTGAGCCTGATTATTTCTGTGTGCACTGCGATGCTGTACCTGATTAGTGTGTACACTTTGATGCTGCCCCTCAATATTAGTGTGTACACTTTTGATGCTGCCCCTGATTATTAGTGTGTACACTTTGATGCTGTCCCTTATTATTATTGTGTACACTTTGATGCTGCCCTCATTATTAGTGTGTACACTTTGATGCTGCCCTCATTATTGGTGTGTACACTTTGATGCTGCCCCTGATTATTAGTGTGTACACTTTGATGCTGCCCCTCATTATAAGTGTGTATGCATTGATGCTACCCCTCATTATTAGTGTGTACACTTTAATGCTGCCCCTCATTATTAGTGTGTACACCTTAATGCTGTCTCTGATTATGACTGTGTACACTAATAATCAGGGCAGCATCAAAGCGACACTAATAATGAGATGCAACATCAAAGTGTGCATACTAATAATGAGGGCAGCATCAAAGCGTACACACTAATGAGGGCAGCATCAAAGCATTCATAATAATCAGGCATCAAAGTGTACACAATAATAAGGGCAGCATCAAAGTGTACACACCAATAATGAGGAGCAGAATCAAACACACTAATAATCAGGTAAAATCAAAGTATACACATAATAGGTGCATCATCAATGTGTGCACTAATGAGGGCATCAAAGCGTACACATAATGAGGGGCAGCATCAAAGGTACACTAATGAGTGCGGCATTAAGCACACTAATAATGAGGGGAAGCATCAAAATGAACACACTAATAATCAGTGACTGCATCAAAGTGTACACTTTCAGGGAAGCATCAGTGTACACACTAATGAGGCAGCATCAAACTGTACACAATGATCAGGGGCAGCATCAGTGTACACTAATAATCGGGCAGCATCAATGTACACACTTATTGAGATGTAGCATCAGTGTACACTAATAATCAGGGCCAGCATCAGCCACACACTAGTAATAAGGGCAGCATCAAAATACACACTAATAAGGGGCAGCATCAAAGCACACTAATCAGGGGCAGCATCAAAGTACTAATAATAGCATCAAAGTGTACACACTAATATTGAGGGTAGCATCAAAGCATACACTTATAAGGAGGGGTAGCATCAAAGTGTACACACTAATAATGAGAGGCAGCATCAATGTGTACACAATAATAATAAGGTACAGCATCAAAGTGTAAACACTAATCATCAGGGGCAGCATCAAAAGTGTACACACTAATATTGAGGGGCAGCATCAAGGTGTACACACTAATCAGGTGCAGCATCCAGTGTACACAATAATAATCAGGGACCGCATCAAAGAGTATGCACCAGTAATGAGGAGCAGCATCAAAGTGTACACACTAATCATGAGGGGCAGCATCAAATCGTACACATTAATAATCAGGGGCAGTACCAAAGTATACATATTAATAATGAGGGACAGCATCAAATCACACACACTAATAATGAGGGGCAGCATCAAAGTGTACACACTAATAATGAGGGGCAGCATCAAAGCATGCACAATAATAATCTGGGGCAGCATCAAAGTGTACACACTAATAATGAGGGACAGCATCAAAGCACACACACTACTAATGAGGGACAATATCAAAGTGTACACTTTAATAATGAGGGGCAGCATCAAAGTGTACACACTAATAATGAGGGGCAGAATCAAAGCGTACAGAATAATAAACAAGGGCAAAATTAAAGAATACACACTAATAATGAGGTGCATCATCAATGTGTGCAGACTAATAATGAGGGGCAGAATCAAAGTGTACACACTAATAAAGTGTACACTTTGATGCTGCCCCTCATTATTAGTGTGTACGCTTTGATGCTGCCCCTCATTATTAGTGTGTACACTTTGATGCTGCCCCTGATTATTAGTGTGTATGCTTTGATGCTGCCCTTCATTATTAGTGTGTACACTTTGATGCTGCTCCTCATTATTAGTGTGTACACTTTGATGCTGCCCCTGATTATTAGTGTGTACACTTTGATGCTGCACCTGATTAGTGTGTACACTTTGATGCTGCCCCTCATTATTAGTGTGTACACTTTGATGCTGCCCCTGATTATTAGTGTGTACACTTTGATGCTGCCCCTCATTATTAGTGTGTACACTTTGATGCTGCTCCTCATTACTGGTGTATACACTTTGATGCTGCCCCTCATTATTAGTATGTACACTTTGATGATGCCCCTGATTATTAGTGTGTATGCTTTGATGCTGCCTCTCATTATTGATGTGTACACTTTGATGCTGCCCCTGATTATTAGTGTGCACACTTTGATGATGTGACTGGTTATTAGTGTGTATGCTTTGATTCTGCCCCTGATTATTAACATGTACACTTTGATGCTGCCCCTCATTATTAGTGTGTACACTTTGATGCTGCCCCTCATTATTAGTGTGCACACTTTGATGCTGCATCTCATTATTAGTGTGTACGCTTTGATGCTGCCCCTGATTATTAGTGTGTACACCTTGATGCTGCCCCTCATTATTAGAGTGTACACTTTGATGCTGCCCCTCATTATTAGTGTGTGCGCTTTGATGCTGTCCCTCATTATTAGTGTGTACACTTTGATGCTGCCCCTGATTATTAGTGTGTACGCTTTGATGCTGCCCCTCATGATTAGTGTGTACACTTTGATGCTGCTCCTCATTACTGGTGTATACACTTTGATGCTGCCCCTGATTATTAGTGTGTACACTGTGATGCTGCACCTGATTAGTGTGTACACTTTGATGCTGCCCCTCAATATTAGTGTGTACACTTTTGATGCTGCCCCTGATTATTAGTGTGTACACTTTGATGCTGTCCCTTATTATTATTGTGTACACATTGATGCTGCCCCTCATTATTAGTGTGTACACTTTGATGCTGCCCCTCATTATTGGTGTGTACACTTTGATGCTGCCCCTGATTATTAGTGTGTACACTTTGATGCTGCCCCTCATTATAAGTGTGTATGCTTTGATGCTACCCCTCATTATTAGTGTGTACACTTTAATGCTGCCCCTCATTATTAGTGTGTACACCTTGATGCTGCCCCTGATTATGACTATGTGTGCTCTGATGCTGCCCTTCATTATTAGTGCGCTCACTGTGATGCTGCCCCTCATTATTATGTGTATGATTTGATGCTGCCCCTGATTATTATGTGTTTGATTTGATGCTGCCCCTGATTATTAGTATATATACTTTGATGCTGCCCCTGATTATTAGTGTGTATGCTTTGATGCTGCCTATCATTATTAGTCTGTACACTTTGATGCTGTCCCTTATTATTATTGTGTACACATTGATGCTGCCCCTCATTATTAGTGTGTACACTTAGATGCTGCCCCTCATTATTGGTGTGTACACTTTGATGCTGCCCCTGATTATTTGTGTGCACTTTGATGCTGCCCCTCATTATAAGAGTGTATGCTTTGATGCTACCCCTCATTATTAGTGTGTACACTTTAATGCTGCCCCTGATTATGACTGTGTATGCTCTGATGCTGCCCCTCATTATTAGTGTGTACACTTTGATGCTGCCTCTCATTATTAGTGTGTACACTTTGATGCTGCCCCTCATTATTAGTGTGTACACTTTGATGCTGCCCCTCATTATTAGTGTGTACACTTTGATGCTGCCCTCATTATTAGTGTGTATGCTTTGATGCTGCTCTTCATTATTAGTGTGTACACTTTGATGCTGCCCTGATTATTAGTGTGTATGCTTTGATGCTGCCCCTGATTATTAGTGTGTACACTTTGATGCTGCCCCTCATTATTAGTGTGTACACTTTGATGCTGCCCCTCATTATTAGTGTGTACACTTTGATGCTGCATCTCATTATTAGTGTGTACACTTTGATGCTGCCCCTCATTATTAGTGTGTACGCTTTGATGCTGCACCTGATTAGTGTGTACACTTTGATGCTGCCCTCATTATTGGTGTGTACACTTTGATGCTGCCCCTGATTATTAGTGTGTACACTTTGATGCTGCCCCTCATTATTAGTGTGTATGCTTTGATGCTGCCCCTCATTATTAGTGTGTACACTTTGATGCTGCCCCTCATTATTAGTGTGTACACCTTGATGCTGCCCCTGATTATGACTGTGTATGCTCTGATGCTGCCCCTGATTATGAGTGTGTACACTTTGATGCTGCCCCTCATTATTAGTGTGTACACTTTGATGCTGCCCCTCATTATTAGTGTGTATGCTTTGATGCTGCCCCTCATTATTAGTGTGTATGCTTTGATGCTGCCCCTCATTATTAGTGTGTACACTTTGATGCTGACCCTCATTATTAGTGTGTACACTTTGATGCTGCCCCTCATTATTAGTGTGTACACTTTGATGCTGCCCCTCATTATTAGTGTGTATGATTTGATGCTGCCCCTGATTATTATGTGTATGATTTGATGCTGCCCCTGATTATTAGTGTGTATACTTTGATGCTGCCCCTGATTATTAGTGTGTACGCTTTGATGCTGCCCCTCATTATTAGTGTGTACACTTTGATGCTGCCCCTGATTATTAGTGTGTACACTTTGATGCTGTCCCTTATTATTATTGTGTACACATTGATGCTGCCCCTCATTATTAGTGTGTACACTTTGATGCTGCCCCTCATTATTAGTGTGTACACTTTGATGCTGCCCCTGATTATTAGTGTGTACACTTTGATGCTGCCCCTCATTATTAGTGTGTATGCTTTGATGCTGCCCCTCATTATTAGTGTGTACACTTTGATGCTGCCCCTGATTATTAGTGTGTATGCTTTGATGCTGCCCCTGATTATTAGTGTGTACACTTTGATGCTGCCCCTCATTATTAGTGTGTACACTTTGATGCTGCCCCTTTTTATAAGTGTGTATACCTTGATGCTGCCCCTCATTAGTGTGTATGCTTTGATGCTGCCCCTGATTATTAGTGTGTACAGTTTGATGCTGCCTCTCATTATTAGTGTGTACACTTTGATGCTTCCCCTGATTATTAGTGTGTACACTTTGATGCTGCCTCTCATTATTAGTGTGTACACTTTGATGCTGCCCCTGATTATTAGTGTGTACACTTTGATGCTGCCCCTGATTATTAGTGTGTACACTTTGATGCTTCCCCTCATTATTAGTGTGTACGCTTTGATGCTGCACCTGATTAGTGTGTACACTTTGATGCTGCCCCTCATTATTAGTGTGCACACATTGATGATGCACCTGATTATTAGTGTGTATGCTTTGATTCTGCTGCTCATTATTGGTGTGTACACATTGATGCTGGTCCTCATTACTGGTGTATACACTTTAATCATCAGGGGTAGAATCAGTGTGTACACTGCGTTGCTGCTACTATTATTAGTGTGTACACTTTGATGCTGCCCGTCAATATTAGTGTGCACACTTTTGATGCTGCCCCTGATTATTAGTGTGCACACTTTGATGATGCGACTGGTTATTAGTGTGTATGCTTTGATTCTGCCCCTGATTATTAACGTGTACACTTTGATGCTGCCCCTCATTATTAGTGTGTACACTTTGATGCTGCCCCTCATTATTAGTGTGTACACTTTGATGCTGCATCTCATTATTAGTGTGTACACTTTGATGCTGCCCCTCATTATTAGTGTGTACACTTTGATGCTGCTCCTCATTATTAGTGTGTACACTTTGATGCTGCCCCTGATTATTAGTGTGTACACTTTGATGCTGCCCCTGATTATTAGTGTGTACACTTTGATGCTGCTCCTGATTATTATTGTGTACACTTTGATGCTGCCTCTCAGTATTAGTGTGTACACTTTGATGCTGCCTCTCATTATTGGTGTGTACACTTTGATGCTGCCCCTCATTATTAGTGTGTACACTTTGATGCTGCCCCTCATTATTAGTGTGTATGCTTTGATGCTGCCCCTCATTATTAGTGTGTACACTTTGATGCTGCCCCTGATTATGACTGTGTACGCTCTGATGCTGCCCCTGATTATGACTGTGTATGCTCTGATGCTGCCCCTGATTATTAGTGTGTACACTTTGATGCTGCCTCTCATTATTAGTGTGTACACTTTGATGCTGCCCTCATTATTAGTGTGTACATTTTGATGCTGCCCCTGATTATTAGTGTGTACACTTTGATGCTGCCCCTCATTATTAGTGTGTACACTTTGATGCTGCACCTGATTAGTGTGTACACTTTGATGCTGCCCCTCATTATTAGTGTGTAGACTTTGATGCTGCCCCTCATTATTAGTGTGCACACATTGATGATGCACCTGATTATTAGTGTGTATGCTTTGATTTTGCCCCTGATTATTAGTGTGTATGCTTTGATTCTGCTCCTCATTATTGGTGTGTACACTTTGATGCTGCCCTTGATTATTAGTGTGTACACTTTGATGCTGCCCCTGATTATTATTGTGCATGCTTTGATGCTGCCCCTCATTATTAGTGTGTACACTTTGATGCTGCCCCTCATTATTAGTGTGTATGCTTTGATGCTGCCCCTCATTATTAGTGTGTAGACTTTGATGCTGACCCTCTTTATTAGTGTGTATGCATTGATGCTGCCCCTCATTATTAGTGTGTACACTGTGATGCTGCCCCTGATTATTATGTGTATGCTTTGATGCTGCCCCTGATTATTAGTGTGTATACTTTGATGCTGCCCCTGATTATTAGTGTGTATGCTTTGATGCTGCCCCTCATTATTAGTGTGTACACTTTGATGCTGCCCCTGATTACTAGTGTGTATGCTTTGATGCTGGCCCTGATTATTAGTGTGTACACTTTGATGCTACATCTCACTGTTAGTGTGTACGTGTTGATGCTGCCCCTGATTATTAGTGTGCACGCTTTGATGCTGCCCTGATTATTAGTGTGTACAGTTTGATGCTGCCTCTCATTATTAGTGTGTACACTTTGATGCTTCCCCTGATTATAAGTGTGTACACTTTGATGCTGCCTCTCATTATTAGTGTGTACACTTTGATGCTGCCACTGATTATTAGTGTGTACACTTTGATGCTGCCCCTGATTATTAGTGTGTGCGTTTTGATGCTTCCCCTCATTATTAGTGTGTATGCTTTGATGCTGCACCTGATTAGTGTGTAGACTTTGATGCTGCCCCTCATTATTAGTGTGTAGACTTTGATGCTGCCCCTCATTATTAGTGTGCACACATTGATGATGCACCTGATTATTAGTGTGTATGCTTTGATTTTGCCCCTGATTATTAGTGTGTACGCTTTGATTCTGCTCCTCATTATTGGTGTGTACACTTTGATGCTGCCCTTGATTATTAGTGTGTACACTTTGATGCTGCCCCTGATTATTAGTGTGTACACTTTGATGCTGCCCATCAATATTAGTGTGCACACTTTTGATGCTGCCCCTGATTATTAGTGTGCACACTTTGATGATGCGACTGGTTATTAGTGTGTATGCTTTGATTCTGCCCCTGATTATTAACGTGTACACTTTGATGCTGCCCCTCATTATTAGTATGCACACTTTGATGCTGCATCTCATTATTAGTGTGTACGCTTTGATGCTGCCCCTGATTATTAGTGTGTACACTTTGATGCTGCCCCTCATTATTAGTGTGTACACTTTGATGCTGCCCCTCATTATTAGTGTGTACACTTTGATGCTGCCCCTGATTATTAGTGTGTACGCTTTGATGCTGCCCCTCATGATTAGTGTGTACACTTTGATGCTGCTCCTCATTACTGGTGTATACACTTTGATGCTGCCCCTGATTATTAGTGTGTACACTTTGATGCTGCCCCTGATTATTAGTGTGTACACTTTGATGCTGTCCCTTATTATTATTGTGAACACAATGATGTTGCCCCTCATTATAAGTGTGTATGCTTTGATGCTACTCCTCACTATTAGTGTGTACACTTTGATGCTGCCCCTGATTATTAGTGTGTATGCTTTGATGCTGCCCCTCATGATTAGTGTGTACACTTTGATGCTGCTCCTCATTACTGGTGTATACACTTTGATGCTGCCCCTGATTATTAGTGTGTACACTGCGATGCTGCACCTGATTATTAGTGTGTACACTTTGATGCTGCCCGTCAATATTAGTGTGCACACTTTTGATGCTGCCCCTGATTATTAGTGTGCACACTTTGATGATGCGACTGGTTATTAGTGTGTATGCTTTGATTCTGCCCCTGATTATTAATGTGTACACTTTGATGCTGCCCCTCATTATTAGTGTGTACACTTTGATGCTGCCTGTCATTATTAGTTTGTACCCTTTGATGCTGCCCCTGGTTAGTAGTGTGTACACTTTGATGCTGCCCCTGATTATTAGTGTGCATGCTTTGATGCTGCCTTTGATTATTATTGTGTACACTTTGATGCTGCACCTGATTGGTGTGTACACTTTGATGCTGCCCCTCATTATTAGTATGTGTGTCTGTGTGTTGGGCGTGCATGCCTCTGTGTAGATGACTGTGTATATATGTCTGTGTGTTGGGGGTGCATACCTCTTTGCACATGACTGTGTTTGTGATTTCCTAATACTTATTTAGCTCTTCTTCTCCTTACTGACCATCGTTTCTGCACTGCAGCTGCTAATATTCAGTCATCCATTGCCCTTCATGGGGTGACAACATGGTTGTGGAATACCTGTCTTGGAGAAAGCCATCACAAATTTTTTTCTGAAGCCTACAAGACCCTAAGGGTTTGTCAAAAAGTGGGTCTGTGCAAGGGCTTGTTATCCACTTCTGCAGGTGATATTACCCTAAAGAGCCCCCACCTGCTTTGTAGGCAGATGCAACCGTCAATCTCCATCTCCTTTGGTGGACTGTAGGAAGACTGCATTTCCTGCAACACATACCCCTAGCTCTTTTCCTTCAAAGATGGTGAGCCCGTACCTCCTCAGCATTCCTGCTGCCCAGTTATCTCATGTCGATTGTAGTTATGGTGCAGTATGTTTTCAAAGCATATGTCCTTAAAAATATTTATTTTTTACAATAAGATGTATTAGACTTTTTATTTGCATATTCATCATAGTGTATGGTTATTGTAGATTGTTAAATGGCATTTTTTTCCAAAGTGTCTGTTTTTTTTAGTAGTAGAAATGTATATAATCCAGAAACTTGCGCTGCATTACAGTGGGAGGTGGGAGCTACACCCTAAACCCTAGTGTACAGTTCCAAGAAAAATAGCTATGCCCGGATCAGTCTAACATTGTCAGATGGGAACAACTCTGCAGTTTAAAATATGAAATTTTTTAGAGTAAATTATTTAACTGCTAGCAGTCAGCAAATTGTTTAATATATGTGGAACTCTAAATCTTTATCAGGGGTAGAGCTATTTAATTGTGTCTAATATCCTACAATGCACCTAGAAGTAATCTTTGACTAACCAGATAGTTTTTCGTTTACTGTCTTTTCTCTTTTTAGATCAAAACTCCAACATTCACATGGTGTGAGCAGTGAAACATTTGTGATTCTTTTTAGTTTTACTTTCTTCTTTTTGGTTTCTCTGCGGTTGACCTTTGTCTCCTGCACTTCATTCGTACTGATTGTTCAGTTTGCTCCCCATTTCAGCCAAAACCTGCACACACATCCCTTCATCTTGGGGGACCATCATTTTGAAAAAGTAATCTCCATAATATTTGGTCCATCCAGGGGACTGGAATTAGGTTTGTAAGTGGTACATTGTAGGCTGTTCCTACTTTTTCACCCAGACCCACAGCACATTGTGACATTACCTAATGCTTGTGTCCTGCAGTGGGACCACTGGGTAAGCCATACCACTGACCTCTGCCAGGTGTTGGGCTAACATCAGTGTCTCCTTCCCATACCATATGGGAGATTGGAGCACTAGCCATCAGACACTCACTTGTCCCCTGTCTAACAGATCTCCAGCACCAAGATTGATAAATGATCCCAGCTTATCAGTGTTACAGAGGGAATCCTTTCTTTGTGGCAACAGGTCAGCTTTTCCATCTTTAATAAACATATTTCTATATGTTGTGATTATCTCTATGACTGGAAAACTCCATGGATTAACTCCCAAACCAGTTGACATACTCACACTTAATCATCGCCCACAACCTATTGTTCTCTCCAGACAAATGCTCACATTACAAAATATTCTACTCTACTATTTACCCACTAGAGACTTTTGCTCTAGCAATAAACCCTTACTAGGTATCAGCAAGACGTTCAACACTGCTGGAGATTCTCTCTACTCCCATTATGTGTCAAAATTCTGGAATGAAATCCCCACACAGTTAAAAACAGATAGAAAACGTAAATAGTTTCAAACCCTTGCTTAAACAGCAGCTATGCCAAAGATGGCTCAGTTCTTCCTGCTCACCTGGCTAGCCTTACTCAGACTACTTTTCCTCTAACTGTTACAGCCACTTTGGCTCCCAATCTTTTTGCACCTTAGTGCTCCTCCTCAAACTCCACTAACTTCCTAAACTCTTACTGCTGCTTCTCCCACGCCCGCCACTAACTACAATTCCTCCTCTGTCCATTTATCCTCCTGCTCCAGGAGTGGCCCTAGGTCAATTGGTGCCCTAGGCAAAAGGGTTCGACTGCGCCCCCCACCACACTACCAGGTGCCACCATCCTGGTCTACCTACACCAAATAAATACTGGAAAAGCTTCCCTACTAGAGCAGCACCCTAGTTGGCCTATGCCTAAGGCTGGCTATGTCCTGCTCATTTCTATAATTTCTCCTTTCATATCATTAATGTTTTAGCTGCATTTCTACTTGTTAGTAAATTATTGCTAACCTCAAAAACACCCCAGTTTGATCTTTTCCCTGCAGTCATCATATTATAAATAAAGTAACTGCTATTGTATTTTATTTTCTATTTAATAATTAACCAATTTATGTTAATTTCTCTCTTTTTTGCATTAAAATACTATGTTAATGTTAGAAATATTTAAGTATCATATAAATAAGCTAATGTATCAATGTTTTTGCCCAGCATGTTACAGGCCACCCTCGCAAACTCAGGAACCTCACATGGCCTACCTGAAAACATTGGAGGGGATAAATGTATCTCCAAACACCATCATACTAGGTGACTTCAACTACCCTAATATAGACTGGGAACACTACTCAAGCCCGAACACTCTAACCCAAAGATTCCTGGAGTTCATAAACTCAAATGCCATGGAACAACTAGTCACCATCCCCACAAGAGGAGAAAACATACTTGATCTCATCATCACGAACATGGGATCAAAATGTTCAACACCGAAGTATACCCCTCACTGGTGAGATCAGATCATAAACTAATCTCGCTGGAGGTCCTCATCCGCCCCCACCTGAAACAAAAAGACCACAGTGAAAAACTTCTCAAAAGCCGATTTCACACTTCTAAAACTAGTGTGGTCTCCTTTAAGGCCCCTGAGCCAGTGGTAAACATTACTCAAACCACTGAATCACTTACAAATGCCTTCTACCAGCACCTACAGGACTGCATGGATCAGGCAATCCCAAACAAAACTAAGACTCTCTGTACCAAAGGCAAGCGTCCAGTCTGGTGGACCCCAGCCATAAACAAGCTCTACAACAAAAGGAGGAAGCTACTACAAGATAGAGCAAAATCCTTGAAAGGTAAGACACCTTTGATCATTATAAGTAAAAAACTAAGAGCTCTCATAAAATCATCCAAGGCAAATTTTGAGAGAAAAATCGCCAAGGAATCTAAAGAGAATCATAAGGCCTTCTTTAGCTATGTTAGAAACCTAGGAGGAAACTCCCAGATATGCTCAGAATTAGTTCAAAATGATGTGAAAATTACTGAACCTACACACATTGCCAACATACTGGCTGACAGGTTCAGTGCAAACTTCTCCAAAAGGAGAGATATCTATTCCAGAGGATTGTAGCCCCCCAAACATCTCCAACGCCCAGGTGAGAACTGCCCTCACTAAGGCAAAAAACACAGCATCCATGGGACCGGATGGTGTCCCCGGCTGTGTGCTTCACGAACTCAACGAGGAATTAAACCCACAGTTAGGACAGGTGTTTAATCTTAGCCTCACCTCAGGATACGTACCCAAGGAGTGGCGCACGGCGACTGTGGTCCCACTTCATAAGGGCGATGCCTCCACAGACCCTGGAAATTACCGCCCCATTAGCTTGACAAGCCTTATCTGCAAAGCCATGGAGAGGATCATAATGGAACTCATAAATAAAGACATAGGGAACTTGCAGACTTTGGATCCAACCCAGTTTGGCTTTGTCAAAGGCAGATCCTGCCTCTTAAACTTGGTTGACTTTTTCGAGACAGTCACCAAGGCCATTGATGAGGGAAAGGCAGTCCATACAGCCTACCTCGACCTGGCAAAGGCCTTCGACACAATACCCCACTCAGGTATCATCGAAAAACTCATCAGCTTGAATGTAAACCCATACATCACAAGATGGGTTGCAAACTGGCTAAGTGACATAACCCACAGGGTCAGAGTTGCTGGAGCCATGTCAGACTCAAAGCCTGTCACAAGTGGTGTCCCACAGGGCTCAGTCCTGGGTCCACTCTTGTTCGGCATCTACTTTTCTGAAGTACAAGCAAACACAGGAGGGTTATGGCTGACAAAGTTTGCAGATGACTGCAAACTGGGCCATAGTCGAAAACACATCTGACACAGATATCCTCCAGAAGGGCCTCACAGAAACGGATAACTGGTGCCAGAGCCATGGCCTGAAGTTAAACGCCAAAAAATGCATAGTCATACCCTTCGGGAAAAACAAGGTTACCCCTAGCTACCATATAGGTGGCAATCCACTGAGCACAGAAAAAGTCATCAGGGATCTGGGGACCCAGGTTGACAGTAGCCTTTCGTTTGACACTCATGTTGCTAAAGTAGTTAGGAAAACCTTCTATATCGCCCACCTGATCATGAAGGGATTCACATCTAGATCAAGGGAGGTCACTGTCCCCCTGTACTCATCACTCATTAGACCTATGATTGAGTACAATGCCCCGTTCGGAATGTATCTGACCAGACACCTGCTGCAGCTTGAAAGGCCCCAAAAGTTCCTCACCAAAAGGATAAAGGGTCTCAAAAATATGTCTTATGCTGCCCGACTGAAAGAACTCCAGCTCTATTCAGTCTCATACCGCTTGCTCAGAGGTGACCTGTGCCTGACATATAAGGCCATGTCAAACCCAGATTTGATGAATATGCTTCACCTCAAAAAATCTAGATCCCTCAGAACCACAAGGGCGGGAGACTTAAACCTTGACACGGTTATAAATAGAATGTGCTGGAGGGACAGATTCATCACCCAGAGACTCCCCATGCTGTGGAACAAAATCCCGGTACATGTGAGGCAGAGCACCTCTCTGGCCTTGTTCAAGAGGAATCTTGACCAATGGATGGGAGATTGCAGATATACCCCAGGGATTACTTCAGTGTCACTGCTTGACAGAGGCACAGCAAAATGATAGGCATAGTTTTTATTCAAACTAAAGGGGTGGCAAAAGCCACATAACTATGGGCTAGGCTTATAAATGCCCTTGGGCAGATAGCCTAGTATGAACCTATGAACCTATGAACCTATGTGTAACTTAAATGTAGAGTTTTCTTCCTGGGCCTCTGCTGAAAATGGTTTTACCCAGATGGACTTTTCATGGTCAACAAAGACAAATAAATAAAGAATTCCACCTACTGGAGACTGATTTACTTATATGCAAAATAAAGACATAACCGAGAAGAATTGTAATAAGGGAGCAATAGTTAAGTGGCCGAGATCGATACAGTTGTAAGGTAAACACAGTAAGCAGTATTAAACTTTAATGGGGTGAGTCGTGTACTTACTGTAGGGTTACTGACAATGACGTTTACCTTTTGTGGTTTACTTATAATTTCTAGGCCTATGGCTTACATGTAATTTTAGGTTGTATATCAGATCCTTATAGCAGAGAAATGTGTTCAGACATTTAATTACAGAGTCACTGAAGCCCATTTGTATAGGATCAGCCAAAGTAACAGGCAATTTACCATTTGTGGTACATTTAATCTGTAGTTTAGTGACCTCAAAATTTGCTGTATTGAAAAACAGGTGCAGACGCAACATCTCCTTCTCTACTGGGGTCGCCTGGGGGAAATGTAATTTTAATGTAAACTGTTTTTTCTATCAGCTGTCTTAAACTGTTGGTCTACAATTAACCAGACTATGTTTGCCAGGAAATCATCTTTTATAATTGTACTTTTAGGTGACTGGAGATGTAAATTACTAGAAAATAAATAAAGGGTAAAGACAGTTTAAAAGCATTATCTGAAGTATTTCTAGAGTATGGCAGGAGTGGCCAAAACCCTTATCTTTTAATTTTTATTATTTATCTACAGTAGTCCTCCTTTTCCTCCAAATTCTAATTAGATAGGCTGACTGCAATGGTTTTTGTCATCAATAAGGTTGTAAACAGTTCTAAAATATGTAGTAAAGACAGTTGAAAAAAATACTAAGAAAGCCGTGGAGATGTTAGCTGCTTTTGAATTTGCTTTATATGACTGAAGAACACTTTTGTCATATGTTAGGCTTCTTCAGATCCATTTGTTTATTAGGAATCGGATCTGGCACACAGACTTACTGGTCAAATCCTGGTCGGTTAAGATTAAGAACGATATTCCTTAATAGATCTGGGACTTACTGATTACTAGAAAACAGTATGCGTATGAAGCAGTCAGTACAGTCTAGGGAATAATGTACATACCTCTGAAGCACTTAAGAACAAACACATTAACTATAAGGGAGTCTTTCAAAATGTATTAGAATGCTGTACTATATTTTCAGCATTGGATTTGCATTAGGTGATTAATGAGAGTTGAACTCCAGGCCATCTGTATTTCCTGCCTGTAAGCTAAAAGTACAACCTTCTTTTGAACAACTTAATGAAAACTGGATTAGTACTTCTAAAATAAAACTGCTTTCAATAGGATGGTTAATTACTAACAGAAGCCACAGTCCAAAAAAAAAGTGTTAAAACTGAGCAGTTTTTAAGAAGCATAAAAACCATAGTGTAAGAACACTATTTAAACAAGAGGTAATTTAATTGGCAAAGCCTCCACATTCTGTTAAGATGTTAGCCAAGCAGCAGGCAGAGTTCCTGCAATTAATGGAAGATATTAAGTAAACACACCTTTGCAAAATATTTGCTATAACACATTGAAGGGCTTCCAGCTGTGTTAGGCTATTGACATCCTCCTTAAACTGTGTGAAAATACCTGCAGCTGCTGTAAATTTCCATCTTGAGCATTCAATTTCCTACATCATCAGATGGGAATGTTATTTATGTGAGCTACCACTCCCAGTCTGAAGTCTTCAAACACATAGATAAGGGAGGAGTCGTTCAAATAATTGCCTAGTGAAACACAATACTCTATTTATAACTGTCCCCATTTCTTGCTTCCTTACTTTATTCTTATATACACTGTGTTTACATTCACATTTTAACTGTCTCCATTCCCATAGCTAACTCTTTCTGCTGTAAGACATGGACTGAAACTGCTTAGTTTCACTGCATTTAAAAGAAAAAAAGACATTTCTGCTCATATGTATTGCTAGGTGTTCCAGCAAACAAAAGGTCACTGGACAGTTTTATGGAGTGTGTCAAATCTTAAGATGAGACTGAGGAACCAGACCCTCAAACCAGCTTGAGGTTCTTCCTTGAGTAAAATATCCATGGGGGTGGGGTGCTAAAATACATAAGACACAACTAATTTGTTTCTGATAAAGGGAGTATTTTTGCAATATCTTCTCTAGTCAAATGCTTTGTGACTTAGTAGTATTACCAGCTGTTGAACATGATTTATACATATAGCACAATCGCACCATTTGAAGTTTACAGGTTCTAATGCTCTCTGTAGCACCTGTTCTGGCTTATTTTAAAACTAAATTATATTTTTGCTGCCCTCGATCCACTATTAGACATATAGCAATACAAAAGCAAAAGTTAGACCATAGGAGGTTTACTCATCATGATCTCACAAACGTTAAAGACAAAAAGCCTTCAATGTTATAATACAGCTGTGTAGATCAGACTAGAAAATGCGTTCATCAGGATTTCCTGGGAAGATTGTGATATTATGAAATACTGGATGGTTGTGAGATTGACTTATTCATTTTTGTATCTATATTTGGCAATGGGGAGGCTAACAGCTGTTGCGTATTGTAGAAAAATATCTCTAGATATGTACTGTGAAACTTTTTTCCCAGGCATACCTCTCATCTCCAGATTTTCACATAATGACAATATTTTTACCTCATATTTTGGGTATGTTACTCATAAAATTTGGGGTCTTTTGGAAAATCACTGAGGACTGAAGTCACTGTATAATGATAGATATTTGATTTTCAGACTTCATCTTTCACAAAATGCCTGCCAATGCAAAAACCTATTATTCTAGCAACTTTCTAAATTCATAACAGCAATATTTCAATTCAGACCCTATTTTTGGGGCTTTGTCTCCTCTCCCCATTATGTTTGCCTTTGTCCAGATTTCTTGTTCTAAGAGGTTGAGAGCTAGGTTCATAGGTAGGTACTAAGCTATCGGCCCTAGGGCCCATACAAGCCTAGCCAAAAAATGTACCCTGGCTTTCACCACCCAGGGTGTATCCTGTACTGGACACTTTTGTAATGACCCACCATTGGATCAGTAATCAAGGCGCCTCAATTTTCACACTGGCAACAGTGGGGGGGGGGGTGTATACTGGGAGGATAACATGTACACACACACACAGTATTTCCAGATGCAGCTCTCTGCATCAAGTGCAATTTCCCTTAAGAGCACCCAGAGACAACAGTCAGTCTGGGGCTGGTTTCTCCCTCTTTCTCCAGATCTCTAGTAAGACTCCCCACTGGCACAGCTATAGAGTTGAGATCTCAGCCGAGTGGTCAAGCCAAGACCTCCAGCACCCTCTCTGTCCAAACAGTGCTTCGTGTCCCTGCCCAAGTAGCTGACACACACATGCTATTTGAGGTTTGATTTACACACACACACACCTGGGAAAGGCTGGCACAGGTTTATTAGCTATATCCCCTTTTGCCCAGACTATAAGGTAGTTATCACTGTCACCAGCCAACTACTTATCAGCTACTTTAAGGCCCTTAACAAAGGGTGCCCAATCGTACTGTGTAATAGTAACATTAATACAAATGGTAATTTGACCAAGAGCAAGGCTATTAGGAGTGGCATACACAGTGTCACCAAATAAATATGCAAGTACTCTCAAACTTAAATATCTCTAGACAGATCAGCTACAATGAAAGGTTTAAATATATTTAATAATAAATAATAAAAGAACAAAACAAAATACTCAGTATATATTCACAGTGACATCAGAGTTCAAAATCACAGGAAATATTTAAAACAGCATTGCAGGACAGTCTCAGATAAATAAATAAAAATATCTAAACTACGCTTTGCTATATTCCTGACTATACCCAAGAGAGTTACATTGTTCCCTAGAAACTTAATTCATCAGAGCAAGGCAGATGTGGTGAATGGTTCTTTTCAGGTCCAAGACAAAACACAGAATGCCCTGTCTCACTAGGAGACTCCTCAAATATATATAATATCTCACATATTACTGCTGGAATAACTTGCAGAATGACATCGTTTCTTGTCATCTGACTCTATCCCAGGTGAAACCTTCACTGCTGGAAGCGTGGTAGTATTTAGCATCTACCTGTGAAAATACATAGACCTCAGATCTTTGGCAGATGTTGGAACTCATAAAACAATTGCATTCCTTCATACGTTCAGAGGTAGTAATTAGTTAATTCTGAAGACAATATAGAAAGTGTCTCAGCATAGACATTATGTATTGAAAACTGAAAGATACCATCTTTTATTGTGTAGCCATAAAGTAATTTAATTTCAGCTGTTTTTCTGAAGTTAACCTCCTGTATTCCAGTTTCCACTGTTAAAATATATACATTTGAACAGTTACTGTAGTGCATGTTATAAAATACCTTTTTAGCACACGTCTGTACAACCCAGCTTGATATACACATGACATACAGTTCTAATACAGTTGTAACACAAGCATCTTATATAAATCATGTTGATATTCACAAATAGCATATAATTATTTACAAAATTCCAGATAGCTGTGTTGGCATTATCCCCCCCCCCCCTTGTCCCACTTCTTTCCCCCTTGAAGACTCAAGCTAGTTTTTCAAGTGACTCTTGAGAAACATTGCTTGAGAGGGATGAGTCTATCTGGGAATATATTACACCCCATACCCTGTCTTGAGATTCCAGCTGCCTTTGCACTACTGACCCCATTACAGTGTTATACTGTCATATCATTTGCCTGCAAATCTAGGCTCCACTATAGTAATTTAGGATTTTGCTGGCTGGCTTCCTGTAGCCATAGAGCTTCCTCAGAGTATTTTTGCCTCCTACTGCAAATACTTAGAACAAGGGCCTCTGTATCATGGTAAGGTTTCATCATCTTAACATGGTACAATTTGTGCCCCTGCCTTCTGCCTAGCAGTACTACCATGTAGTTAACATCAATGACCTTCCTTACAACCTTGTAGGGTTCTTCCCAAGCTGCATGCAGCTTGCTGTGTCTGACAGGAATGAGAACCATAACCTGCTGCCCTACAGCATACTCTCTAGCTCTAGCATTGCTGTCATACCAGACGTTTTTCTGCTGTTGGGATTCTGCCAGGTTCTCCTGGGCCAAACCCATAAGTTCCCTGAGCCATGTCCTGAGGTTTAGGACATATGCCACAACAGACTCCTTGTGGGATTCACACTCACCCTCCCACTCATCATGAATCAAATCTAGAGGTTCCTTCACCCTATGCCCATACAGCAACTCAAAGAGTGAAAAACCTGTGGATTCCCGTGGCACTCTCTGTAAGCAAACAACAGGTGGGGCAAATATTTGCCCCACTCCCTCTTAAACTGGTCTGCAAATGCCCATAGCATGGTCTTTAGTTTACAGTTTAACCTCTCTACCAGACCATTAGTCTGTGGGTGGTAGGCATGGTAGGGGTGGTCATTAGGTGCTTAACCCCACATCATTCCCACAGACAAGCAAACAGGTCTGACATGAAATTAGCACCTCTATTGATCAATATTTCTTTTGGGGAACCTACCCTGCTGAAAATCTCTAACAAAGTATTTGCCACCTTTTCTGCCTCAATGGAGAACAGAGCCACTGCCTCAGGGTATTTGGTAGCATAATCTACTGCCAGTAGGATATACTTCTCACCTGCAGAACTTGGAGTACTCAGAGGCCCCACAATATCCATAGCTACCCTCTGAAATGGCTCCTCAATCAGAGGCAAAGGCATCAAAGTATCTTTCACCTTGTCTCCTGCCATGCCTACCTTTTGGCATTGCTCACAAGTCCTGCAGTACCCTTTTACTTTTCTGGAAATCCCAGGCCAATAAAACTTCTGCATAATACATCTCTTTGTATGTTTTATGCCCATATGACCTACAAAGGGAATATCATGGGCTATGGATAGAAGTGCCAGACAGTAGGCTCTGGGTACTACCAACTGCTGTATTCTCTCACTCTCTAGCCCTCCCACATGGATCCACTCTGTATGCTGGGGCAAATGGTTACTTTATAGAGATTCCCCTTTCCCTTGAGAATCAGGTACCTCACTAGCTACCTCACTCAGGGCTTGTAATGTAGGGTCTGAGAGCTGAGTCTGTCCCCACTGTCTCTTCGTAACACTAGTCACCTCTGCCCTTGCAGTCACTCTGTCCAAGGGAACATTAGTACTGACAAGCATCTGTGGCTCACCTTTAGTCTCACTGCTACAGTGTAGCTCCCTTCCTGGAGTAACCACCTCACCAGTCCTGGCTGCAAGTGTGGGGCATGTCTGCATCTCCTCCAGGCTACCAGTCTCCAAGCCTGACTTCATGTAACTGCATGCACACAGGGTACTGCATTATCAAACTCATTCCCTATTAGAACATCTGCAGGGATATCCTCAAACACATCTATTTGCTGGCTTCATTTTCCACCCTCCCAATCAAGGTAAACCCTAGCCAAAGGTATCTGGAATGGTGTCCCTCCTAAAGCTCTGAATGGAGTAGAATACATTTAACACAGTTGAAAATTGGCTCTCTAATCACCCTTTTCTGTTGAATCCCAACAAGACCAAACTGTTACTTTTTATCCTCACGTGTAGGTCCACCCCACTTTCCTTTACTATAACATCAAGCAATGGTACCTCTATTTTTCCAGATAGCCACTCTAAGCTCTTAGGGGTAATAGTTGATAATAATCTCAAATTCGATCTGCACATCAACAAGACTATCAAAACCATCAATAAAAAGAAGCTTGGCTCATTATATAGAAATAAACCTTTTCTAACTCCAACAGCTAGGATCGCAATTGCCTGCTCTCATCTTCTCTCTACCTTTCTATATGCTTCCTCTATACTCTGTAACCTAAGCAAATTAGAGCTTACCAAACTCTCTCACTGTTACCACCATATTATCAGATTTGCCACCGGATCCACATATAGGACAAATCACTGCCAAAACCTCAATCTCCTAGGGTGGCTAGAACTGCCAAGCTTATGCTTACTTCAGTTCAATCAGCTAATAGTAGCACATAATATTCTCAACCAACCCGAAAACACCCCTGCACTTAAAATTATCATAAAACCATATAGTAACTCCAGACCATTATGCTCATCCAACAAGTTGTTAGTCAAAACACTCAAAGCGAATAACTCAGCTGGAGACTCTCTGTTTACCAACTCTGTTGGCAAAGCTTGGAACTTACTTCCAGCGGTCATTACCCTGGAACCCTCTCTAAGCCTCTTTAAAAAAGGCCTCAAACAGTATTATAAAATCCACTGGCTCTGTCCATGTACCAACCCTGATTAATCTCCATAACAACTTCCTAACTTAACAGTACTGTATTAGCTTCTTGCCCACAAATGCTTGCAGTGACATTCTTGTTCTTTACATTACTTTGTAAATAATAATTGTTGCTGTAATCCACATGTTTAATATTTTATATTCTACTACACACTGTTAACATTGTGAATCCCTCTTGTGGGTCACACCTTACTTACTTTGTAATATTTGCTTGGCATGTATGTATGTTTTTTATCTGCACAATTGGAGCTTTTCTCCCCTGTTAAAATTGTGCATTCCTCTTGAATGCCAAACCTTTCTGACTTTGTAATACCCTTGGCATGTATGTATGTTTTTGTCTGTATGTTTGGAGGTTTTCTCCCCGGGCCTCCAGTGAAAATGGACATGTATCCAGTTGGACTATTCTGGTCAACAAATGTAAAATAAAATAAAATAAAATAAGAAAAATATCTAAACTAAGTTTCACTATATTCCTGACAATATTTAAGAGCATTATACTCTTCCCAAGTAACTTACTTCATCAGAGCAAGGCAGATGTGTGGTGAATGGTTCCTGTTGTTGTCAGGTCCAAGACAGAATACAGAATGCACTGTCTCTCTAAGAGAATTTTGAAATTAATATCTCGAATATTACTGCCGGGATAGTTTGCAGAATGACATAATTTCTTGTTATCTAATTTTATCCCACATGAAACCCCCACTACTGGAAGCTGACAGTATTTAGCATCTACCTGTGAAAATACATAGACCTCAGATCTTTGGCAGATTCTGGCAGTCATAAAACAATTACATTCCTCCACATTTCAAGCCTAGGAATTATTTCACCCTGGAGACAATGCAGAAAGCTTCCTAGTTTTAGACATTTTGTCTCCTTGCTGCATCGAAAAGTGAAAGATATCATCATTTATTGCATAGCCATAACAATTGTGCATGTACATTTCTGTTCTATTCCAGTAGGTCACACTGTGGTTACATTTTAAGCACAAGATGCACTTTATAAAATACCTTTTTAACATGTCTGTACAGACCAGTTTGATATACACATGACATACAGTTCTAATACAGTTGTAACATAAGCATCTTACATAAATCATATTGATATTCACAAATGATATATAATTATTAACAAAATTCCAGATAGCTGTGCTGGCAGTATCCCCTTCCATGACAGTTATCTTATGTAGCAGAGCCCCTTTAAGGCATGGAACCAGATACTCAGGTGTTGTCACTTTCCCAATCCTTCACTAAAATTAAAAAAAAGGAAATCCTTCTCAATGTCAAGGTCATAGAATTACCACTAATGTACATAGTATTTTCTCAAACCTAGTGTGAATCTCATCCTGATTGATAGGGTAATGTCAATTCTTCCTGTGTATGTAAATAACCTCCACATATTTTTGTGAGCAGTACACATGATTAACTTAACAGTGGTGCAAAAACAGAATCCTTTTTCAGCTAGCCTAGTTGAATTTGTGTCACCCTCCACTACTTTCTCATTAGTTGTCTATTCTTTAGCTACTTGCACATTTGCATAATGTTTATAATCATCAGCACAATATTTGGTAATATGTCCCTTTTCCAAATTGAAAACATAAGTTGTGTAAAACACAACTCCCATGTTACAAAGCCATGCGCCTGGAGTGTTTCTCCTCGGGCCTCTGCTGAAAATTGGCTTTGTTCCAAGTCGGACTTTCCTGATAAACAAATGTTAAATAAATAAATAAATAATTAAAAATTAGATTTTTCTATAATGTTTCTATATTATTTTAGGTGATACCTCTTAATAAATATTTTAATTCACTCCACTAAATCTCGGGAGCCGGATTGACACATGCCTTTGTAATAGTTTCTGGCACAACTTACTTAACCCTATTAATGCCAACAAGCCTAATAGGTCCATAGGTTTATTGGCATTACTAGGCCAGCTGCCCTTGTGGGCCATTTTAAGCCTAACCAGTTTCCCTTTTTGTGCTTGAAGTAAGCTATCCCATGTGGTAATAAATTGCCCTTACCCATCCCATGGTCGATAATTATAACGTAATCCTCATGAGAATAAGTGGGAACATACCACAGAAAAATTGGGAGGACCCATGCCTGGGATAAAGCATTTAGGAGTTATGTCTGTTCATTAGTAGTACAGGGGATAATCATGGAGTAACTCTTCTGTTTTCTATCCCCATATCTAAGTTGTGCTTGAATATGGACAGGGATGAGCTTTGTTTTATGCGGATGGGGGGGGGGAACTGTTTCACGGCATTATAATTATATTCATAGCTAATTATTGAACCTTTACTATTAAGACCATCAGTCTATAGCCATAATTTTACAATGTGTTTAAATTCGGATAACTGTGCTCTTAGAGTTTTATTTATAATAAAAATGGCACAGTCCCACCCTCAGGGTTGGATATGTGCCTAAAGTGTATCCCTCACTGGTAAGATCAGACCATAAACTAATCTCACTAGATATTCACATCCCGACCCCAGCCCCTGCCCAGAAAACCACAGTGAAAAACTTCTCTAAAGCAAATTTCACACTCTTCAAAACCGAGGTGGAATCCTTCAAAGCCTCCGGGCCTGTGGAAAATATGGCCCAGACCGCAGAATCCTTCATAAACACATTCTATGAACACCTTCAGGAATGCATGGATCATGCAATCCCAAATAAAACCAAGACCCAATCCTCCAAAGTTAGGTGTCCTGTCTGGAGGACCCCAGCCATAAACAAACTATACAATAGAAGGAGGAAGCTACTACATGATAGAGCAAAATCCCAAAATGGGAAGGCATCTCTGATCAGTATTAGCAAAAAACTACTGGCACTTATAAAATCGTCTAAGGCCAGCTTCAAGAGAAAAATTGCACAGGACACTAAGGATAATCACAAGGTTTTCTTTAGTTATGTTAGGAACCTGGGTGGGAATTCCCAGATATGCTCAGAATTAGTCCAAAATGACAAAAAATACCCCGAACCCACAGACATTGCCAACATCCTAGCTGACAGGTTCAGCACAAACCCCCCCCCTTCCCCACCAAAAGGGCAAATATCTATCCCAGCAGAGTGCTGCCCCCCTGACATCTCAGATGCTCAGGTAAGCTGCCCTCTCCAAAGCAAAAAACACAGCATCAATGGGACCAGATGGTGTCCCGGGCTGCATCCTACATGAACTCCAAGAAGAACTAAACCCAAACATAAAACTACTGTTCAATCTCAGCCTTACTACAGGATATGTACCCAAAGAGTGGCGTACAGCAACAGTGGTCCCTCCCCACAAAGGTGGTGCCTCACCAGATCCTGGAAACTATCGCCCCATAAGCCTGACTAGCTTGGTCTGCAAAGCTATGGAAAGGGTCATCATGGACCTCATAAATAAAGATATTGGGGACCAACAGACACTGGATCCTACCCAGTTCGGCTTTGTTAAGGGCAGATCCTGCCTCTTAAACCTGGTTGATTTCTTTGAAACAGTCACCAAGGCCATTGACGAGGGGAAGGTGGTCCACACAGCCTACCTGGACCTTGCAAAAGCCTTCAATACAATGCCCCACTCGGGCATTATAGATAAGCTCACCAGCTTAAATATAAACCCCTATGTCACTAGATGGGTTGCAAACTGGCTCAAGGACAGAACCCATGTGGTTAGAATTGCTGGAGCCATGTCAGACTCCAAACCAGTTACAAGTGGCATCCCACAAGGCTTAGTCCTGGGACCTCTCTTGTTTGGTATATATTTCTTGGAGGTACAGGCTAACATGGAAGGACTGTGGCTGACCAAGTTCGCAGATGACTGCAAACTGGGCGCCATAATCGACTCTCCAGCTGACACAAGCATCCTACAAAAGGGCCTCATAGAAACAAACTGGTGCCAGAGCCATGGCCTCAAGCTAAACGGCAAAAAGTGTATAGTCATCCCCTTTGGCAAACACAAAGTGCCCACAAATTACCACATAGGTGGTAATCCATTAAGTACGGAAGAAGTAATTAGGAACCTGAGGACCCAAGTTGATAGCAGTCTCTCATTTGACAACCACGTGGCCAAAGTGGTTAGAAAAACATTTTATATAGCCCACCTAATCATGAAGGGATTCACATCTAGATCAGGGGAGGTCATCGAGCCTCTTTACTCATCCCTCAAAAGGCCCATAATTGAGTACAATTCCCCTTTTGAGATGTACCTTACCAGACACCTGCAGCAACTGGAAAGACCCCAAAAGTATCTCACCAAGAGGATCAAAGGGCTCAAAACAGATGCCATATGCTTCCCGGTTAAAGAAACTCCAGCTCTACTCAGTGGCAATCTGTGCCTGATGTATAAAGCCATGTCCAACCTGGAATTAATGGACATGCTGCACCTCAGAAAATCCAAATCCCATCAAGCTACGCGCTCGAGAGACTTGATCCTCAGCACTGAAATAAATAGGACATGCTGGAGGGACAGATTCATAACCCAGAGGCTCCCTTCATTCTGGAATAAAATCCCAGTCCAGGTTAAGCAGAGTCCCTCACTGACTCTCTTCAAGAGGAATCTTGATGAGTGGATGGGAGATAGTAGGTTTACCCCGGGTATCACTTCTGTGTCAGTATACTAACCTCGAAAAAGGGCATAGCAAAATTCATTTAAAATGGGTGGCGAAAGCCAAACACACTCTGGCTAGGCTTATAAATGCCCTAGGGCAGATAGCCTAGTATGAACCTATGAACCTAAGTAACCTGACAGGTCTTTCACTTGTGAGCAGAGGTATAGCTCACAGCTGCAGGTACATTTATAACAGCACCACAAACCAAAACACCATGGAATAGAAAAAAAATAATGTCCAATTTACAGAGTAAATGTTCACAAGTGCACTCTGTGATGACAGGTGGAATTGAAACTTCAGTTAATTGCAAGTCTGAATCACCCTCTGCATTCTCCAGTGTGAAATAAAATAGCAGACACTTATTGTGTTTTATAAAAACAAGTGTTTTTATTATCCAAACATGAATTTCAAACTGCCTGAAGAAATAAAAATAAAGTTTTTGGTGTGGTCTCAAAAAAACAAACAATTTCCCCTTTCTGGTGCTTGCAACTTGCAAACAGCTTTCTGGTGCTGACAAAGTATAAACAAAAGGTAAAGTCATAAACAAGCAGTCTCTACTCTAAGTCTTTCAATATTATTTTTTATTTTCAGGACTTTCATTGGTAGTCCAGCCCATGTGCTAACCCCCATCTCAGAGCCCTTGTTTTGGCTTTGCATCACCTTGCCTTCATACAGGTACACTCAGGATGCCTCTGGACCTTCTTTTCAAAATGCTGCGTCTCTTTGTTTCTGTCCTTACATTAAATACGTGCAGGTTTGCCCATGAAGCAACTGCCATTCTTGTTCCAGGTATTTTCCCTTAAAGGGACTGTATTATCCAGCACTTTGCAATATATTATGTTATTCATTAAACAGTTTTTCCAATATTATCAGCATACACATCTCATACTCAGTAACTAATTTATGCCTATCATTTGCTAACCTTTGGCATCCAGCATATTATATTACTATACTTGACCGCTTAGCTTGTCGAAAGCCTAAACATCGATGGATAAATGGTGAAAGCTTAAAATTGTGAACGGCCACTTATGTGAATTTTTTCATTGGGAAAGAATTCGCTTGGCCGTCGGAAATTAAAATAAACTTCCAAACCCTAACAAAGTGGGGTGCTGTGCCCCCCACCCCCCCAACTAAATATACCAACTCCGAGATCTCTCTACATTGGGAAAAAAGGCAAATTCCTGATAACGGCCAAGAAAATTTTTTCCCAATGAAAAAATTTGCATAAGTGGCCATTCGCCGTTATTTTAAGCTTTTGCCATTTAGCTGGCTACATTTTGGTGTTTGACAAGCTAAGTGGTCTAGCTTATAATATAGACCCACACATATATATATATATATATATATATATATATATATATATATATATATATATATATATATCAACACACGCAAATATACAACACACGCAAATATACACCCATATACAAATACAGACAGACATCTTTATAATCCAGCTTGTAAAGAAATTATCAAAGTACAACAAATGCATACCTGTTCAAGCCATTTAATAACATATAGAAATCTACCAATTGTAATAGTAACATGAACCAGGACTGAAGCACTTCATTCATGAGTACTCATACAGACATCATGAGACCTGACAAACACAGAAAAAATATCTCAAGTCAAACAGCACATTCAGAATTTTGTTCTACTTACAGCAAAAAAATCGATATCCACATTTTGTCAATTTCTCTATAATTGCCCATTAGTAAAATCTATGTTAATGGAATGTGCTATATATCAGTACAAGATTTCACCTTTCATATTACCAACAAACCTCCCAATCCTGTCTTACAGGCAACTCCTTTGCCTGGCCTGTTACCTATAAATAACGCCACTGATCTCGTCTCTTATCAACCCAGTTTTCCCTTACAAATGATTACACCTTCTGTGCTGTTACCAAATCACTGATATTAATCATGTTATATAATTATTCCCAAGCCTTGCTGCTAAATATCTTAAATAAATAAAATATCCCAGTCCAGCCTAAACAAGAAATGGTTTACAGCGTTAAAATACAACTCATAGTATGTTTTAAAATATAAACTATGTAAGGTGATATGCAGTATTATGGAGATGCTGTAGAACAAACCAGATCCATAAACAAGAGTTAGGATATAGCACATCTATGTGAAGATAAACTAACTTACAGAATTATTGATTAAATGATTAGTTTAAGCATGGGAGTTCTGTTCTTTATTTTACGCTACTGAAAGCAGAGTATTTTACCTTGTTTCCATTCTTTTCGGCTTTTGGAGGTAGAAGAGATTTTATATTTGTTTTGTTTTGTTAACACATCAGGTCAGTAATTCTATGTTCTTACTATTCCAACAGAGAAATAAGTCCTGGAACCAGACAATGTAATAAGTAGGAAGGATATCTCAGGTCAGCTATAGCTGGCTAATAAGGGAATAAGCTTAGAGAGGAATTCCTTAAATTTAGTAAATGTATACATTATTTCAACTTGACCCAAGTTATATGATTTAGCATATGTATATAACTTTTGCTTTATTTGTTTTTATTTGCTTGAAAGCCAAGTCTGTGTTAGCCGTTTATACAAAACTGGTGTGTCATTAGTACCAGCATCTAACTAAGAGTGCTTTGTTCTCAGAAGCATTAAATAGCAATAATACAAAAAAAAAAATTCGAAAACAGACCTGTAATACAACACCTTTTATTGCTGTGTGGCAGCATTCCAACTGTGGGAGTGTTTATACTCCAGTCAAAACCTCTGGCAACTTATAAAGAAATGTAGTGGGACTTGAAACGTAATAACTTGATCCAGTAAAGCACAGTATGACTTACAGAGATTACAAACAGACACAAAATAAATCAGTGGAATGTTACACATAAGCACATATTTCTCAGCAGAGAAAATAAACTCTGTAAAGCTGCTATTTGCAGTTTTGTTTGCAACCTTATCAGGGCTTTCCTTTCAGCTTCTGATAATGTCACCAGAATTTTTACCTGAAATTACAATTATTTTATTTAATTAATTTTTGATAACTGGCAGAAGCATACAGAAGCATACTGGATGCCAAGAACCTTTATTCAGATGTGTCCATAAATAGGGGCAATGGTGGCATGAGGATTTAGTTCCTTACCTCACATATACAAGGTGCAAGGTTTGATTCTAATTTCTTCTTGTTGGTCAGGTTTGTAATAATCTGCAAAGTTTAAATGGGTAAGAAGCAGGGCACGCTTGAAGCCGGGCATGAGACGCAGTTTTATATGCATCTAGTGAATGATTTGAGGTCTTGGGGCCAAAACAATCTCAACCTATTCTCAAGAGCATTATAATAATCATGACATTATAAAGTTTTAGCAATAAAGTATACAAGTAGCAGGAATCTTTGGCTATGGTACCATAATGACGTAAGATGCAAGAAACATTGCTTCCTTGGAGCCAAATTCTTACAGCAATTTCAGGTCAAAATTAGTAAATACTATTTATAGGAAGTTCGGAAATGTCAACTATTCATAGAACTAGTGGTCAGATATGTTTTCCCTGCTTCACATTCAGGGCATGCACATATAGAACTTTCCTCCTGAACTCATATACTCACAGTTCAATGATCCAAATCCAAAAAATGAAAATCTGTAGTTTACTTTATGTAATGCCTGCAAACAATTATTTTTTGGCAGTTGCAGAGAATTAAGACTCTGAGCTGCTAACTGCTTCCTGTAGCCCAGGGTACAGAATTCCTACCTTCATTTGCATACTCTGCGACTCTGAGCAAATAATTTAATGAAAGAGTGCTGACAGTTAGCTAGCCAGTTTATTAAAAAAAAAACAGGCTCAGGTACCTTCTCCTTCCTTCCTGGTGCAGATGTAAAGGTCATGGATCCTGAATGCACATTTCAAGGCCCAACATACCAAACAGGATAGTCTGTATTTTTTTATTCAATACCTGTAAACAAGATCAGGTGCCCTTCTTTGCCTTCACATTCAGATCACAGACATGAAGAACATGGATCCTCAACACTGATGTGCAAACATCCATTTTAGCAGCATCAAGGTGACCTGTCCCTTTCAACCCAGAAGTAAGACAGACGTGTTTAATGCTCACAAACGTGACTGATTATATATTAAATTCCACAATTTCAGTATCTCAGAGATTTTCTGGCATAAGTATATATAGAGCCATAACTGGCTCATCAAGTGCCCAGTAAAGTTCTGCATTGTGGTGCCCCTCAAGAACAAAAAACAAACAAAACACAAATGTCCATTCCCCAATGTGGTTAGCACTATTCAGGAGCAAGCAAACACCAGGTGTACATTCAGATCCTCTTGACTGCCAGTGTACTATCAGAATTCATTTCTGAATGCTGTTAGTACATCACCTCCCGATAGTGCTCTCTGACTTCTTGTGCCTGGGGTGGCTGCTTCCTTTGCTCCACCCTATTTACATTTCTGAGTATAAAGGTTCATAAGAGTAGTTAATAGGCATACATTCCAGGAGACCATTGAGAAGCATAATCCGATTTCCCAATTGCCCCAGAGCACTGTCTAATTAAGTGCCTTGTTCAGAGTCAAACAGACTGTAATGGAATCAAATCTTGGTCTACAGAAAACAGTCCAATATCAGCTCATAGCCATAATCCTGTGCTCTAACTGCAAGGTACAACTGCTCCCCAAATCAAACCCTGACTTTCTGGGTGACTTGCGGGGATTCACCACTATACTAATGACGAAGACACAATATAAATGCTAGGTAATGGGGGCACAGCTGCTTGACAGCAGGTGCAGAAGATTAAACCACCTAAAAATGCCTTAATTGCTTTAACAGTGAGTTTACTATTAACAGTTTTAACTGCAGGCCACATATCAGTGGTCAGCCTGCTTACTCTGCCTCTGTGGTACTCAGTCATTTTAATACCTCCAAGTTAGATGGTCTGATCCACAAAACAAAACTGCAACCAGCAAGCTACCTCACTCTATGGCATGCACCACAGCCCTGGGCCCTGAATCTAGACTTAGATTTTCCCCAACATAAAAGACTGATTAAATTCTTAGCTCTACTTGGAAAAGGCACTGAATGTGGTGACCCATTAGCACAGCTGACTATACCCAATAGTGTTACTGACTGCCCCTAAGAATGACTTCAGTGCTCAGAGCTTCCCCGGCATGAATTACAGTGATGCATGATTTGCAACATGACTATCTAATAGCTCCTGTAACTGACTAAACCTTAGGAACTCTCTCTCTCATTGGTCAGATTTCCTGTAACTGAATTCAGTTAAAAAATTAACACCTCTTGCCAACCTTTTGTTTATTATAGGGGGACTGCAGTAGTTATTCATGGGGTCATTGTGTGGGTAGGTTGTGGAATGCTTTTGACATTGTGTAGTAAAACACTGCTCTGTGTTTGTTATATTTGTTGTTATTAACAGCTTGATTTAGAAATTTTAATTGTTCTGACTGACCAGTATCAGGTTAAACAACACTGGTGAGTTACAGTTCAGATGGTCACTGCTAACGAAAGCTGCATAATTTCTACTGTTAGCCATTTGGTGATGACGAAATGTGGCCACTGCATGATGATTTCGCTGAACTTTGTTTTTGTAGAACTGTCATGTTCGAAGATTAGGCTACCAAATGTACTTTTTAAAGGACATGGGTGGGAGTAAAAAACAATGAATAGTGTGTTGCATGCAAAATCTTGTACTCCCAATCTGATTTAATATTTAGCTGAGCTTGAATGAGTGCATAATATCTGAAAATGCACTCTCAGGCCCTGATGTTTAGAGATAAAACTAAACCTAAATTATTGTAGTCCCCAAATATAAATGGAACCAATTTTGTAAGTAAACTTTAATCACTACACCCATTTCAGCTTAATGACTTGAAGAATTTTTGTCAAAGATTTTTCCACTAAATGCACTGTAGAGGACTAGTTCCAGCTGTAGATAAGTAGTGTTACTAGACACTGTTGGATAAGCATGTGCATTTCAGTTCTGTGTCAAAACATTTTCCAGAAAAGCATCTCTCCTTGGGTCAGCTTATCCATAGTCAGGGATTGCCTGTTATATCTCTGGTTTTGTTTCCATGATGTTATATTTCCCTATCCTTGGGTCAGCTTATCCATGGTCAGGGATTGCCTGTTATATCTCTGGTTTTGTTTCCATGATGTTATATTTCCCTCTCCTTGGGTCAGCTTATCCATGGTCAGGGATTGCCTGTTATATCTCTGGTTTTGTTTCCATGATGTTATATTTCCCTCTCCTTGGGTCATTGGGTCAGCTTATCCATAGTCAGTGATTGCCTGTTATATCTCTGGTTTTGTTTCCATGATGTTATATTTCCCTCTCCTTGGGTCAGCTTATCCATAGTCAGTGGTTGCCTGTTATATCTCTGGTTTTGTTTCCATGATGTTATATTTCCCTCTCCTTGGGTCAGCTTATCCATAGTCAGTGATTGCCTGTTATATCTCTGGTTTTGTTTCCATGATGTTATATTTCCCTCTCCTTGGGTCAGCTTATCCATGGTCAGTGATTGCCTGTTATATCTCTGGTTTTGTTTCCATGATGTTATATTTCTCTCTCCTTGGGTTAGCTTATCCATGGTCAGTGATTGCCTGTTATATCTCTGGTTTTGTTTCCATGATGTTATATTTCCCTCTCCTTGGGTCAGCTTATCCATAGTCAGTGATTGCCTGTTATATCTCTGGTTTTGTTTCCATGATGTTATATTTCCCTCTCCTTGGGTCAGCTTATCCATGGTCAGTGATTGCCTGTTACATCTCTGGTTTTGTTTCCATGATGTTATATTTCCCCGGCCCTCATTCAAATTATTTACACGAGACAGTCGGACCATTATTTTAGAAGCATTTTTTTTGTCTTTCCAGGGTATCTGCACTGCCAAGGACTTAGTAGAAGAGTGAAGGGTATGATTAACAAATCTTCCACAAAGAATAGAAGCTAGGAAAAGTTTGGGCCCCTAAGACATGCCTTTTTGTAAACACCTTTATTGAATTATCACTTGTGACACAGGCAAATTTACATTTATACAAAAGTAATCAAACCGTATTAACAAATTAACATTAACAAACATTACGCTTCACATATATATTGCTGTATATCATATAACCTAAGCAACATTACATAAATTATGCAATTGCTGCTTCTTTTTTAAACAAGAAACATCTTTATTGAACCATCATTTATGAGATAAGCAATCATACATTTATTAAAATGAAAGCAAAGCACACCGACACAATCCTAGTTGCAAGCATTTTACATCACAAACAATACTGACACACTCCCAGTTGCAAACATTATACACTTATAATGTACCCAGTCATTTTCAGTCAAACATTACATGCTCATTTAAGTCCTGCCTTGTTTTAAACCTCATTCCTCCCCTGTATGTATTGTTCCCACAATTCACATTTTTTCCTATGTGCTTGCTTCTACCCTTTTCTAAAGATCTCAACTCCAATTGTTTTATTTCTGTTAATATATTCACTACTTCTAATATAGTTGGGTTAAATTTCCATTCTAGTAATTGCTTTTTTGTCAGCCACCATAATTAGACACAGCAAGGCCTTACTATGTCTAGGCCATTCTGATTCTATATCATAGTTCAGAAAAATCATCTGCCTTATCATACCAATCCGCTCACCTAGCATCTCTGACAGTGTATCCTGCAGGGAATCCTTAAAGTCCATCAACCTACTGCACTCTCAGAAAATATGTGGGTCCCCCATTTTCCTTCCCCAGATCTCACCCATAATGCTTTTGTGCACACTATCAAAACATGAAACGAAAAGTCACTAATAAGGACCACCAGAAATGCAATATCACACAAACACGTTTTATTCCACCACAGAGGCTCCAAAAGACGTGTGCCTTGTTTCGTGTTTTGGTTTTACATTGACACTATTGGATTTATTATTTTTTTGTTTGTGCACACACTTCCCAACTCTCTCTATCCAAAGCTCAGGCTTCTCTAATACAGGATGACATAAGCTGGAGTCTAACTATATGGACATGGGCTCAGTTAGGCCACCATCACAACATGTCTCAAGGGTACAGGTCAGTTATCTTGTGTATTTTACATAAATTTTATATTGTGTACAGGTAAGAATATTAGGCTACAAAAATAGTGTGCTCTTGGCACAATAAGTGATATTAAACACTGGATGGGATTCAGAAAAAATAACTGCACCTTAATAGGTAATTTTGCATGACAAGTGTCCATGTGAAGGTTGCGTGCGATTTGGAGGTTTACTTGCTGCTAGAAAGGAATGCTGAGCAGCACTGCTGCCCATGGTATATGATAATGGCTGCATAATCAGATGGCAATGAGCAACATTAGGAAAATGAGTGGTAGCACATATGCTAATGGGGCAAATCAAAATGGCAGAGTGAATCATAAACATATAAACAATGAGCAGTGGAGGAGCAACATATGTGTTAATGAACACAGGTGATTCTCTGTGTTCATGTAAAGGAACTGCAAAAGAATATTAGGGGTTGCTGCCACATTAATTAATGTGCATCTGTAAGAATTTTTTATTGCCGCTACGACCCATAATCGTGTATGTCACCATCTCTGCAGGTGCTATGTTGTCTGACTACACTTAACATCTCATGGACTACATGGCACTAAAGGGACACCATGCAAGGCATTGTGAATATGTGCCATCCTCATATGCATCTTCACTGGATGTGTGGAGCGCCTGTCCTAATTAATACAAAGGAATGAGTGGCTTTATGTATACTAACTACAGCAATCTTTTATCGATCTACTGGGGACACAGTGGGGGTACCTCACCCATCTGCCTTGACAATACTCCATCAGCTTCTTGATGGCATGTAGGGGAGCATATATGGTTCCTATAGACTATAGAGGAGGCACAGAACATCATATGTGCAATGTTATGATACTGATCATTTCCCTGAGTTACTGGGGACCACAGATTGCAACCAAACTGAAATAAAAACTCTACCTGGGAAGTAAGTACATGACCTGTAAAGGGTATAGTTCTAAGTGCCAGGTTGTTTGGAATGAACCAGGTGTCACCTACAATGTGTCTGTAGTCTACCCAGGAAGTTATCATCACTCCCACATTCATCACACCTGTGACTTTTACCAATATTGTGCAGGTGTTGACTTCCCCTTCCCCAGGGCTAGTTTATTGGTGATGCTGCATATACCCTGGAACCCTAATTAATGTCACATATCAGAAATTCACAAAGTGATGCAGACTAATTCCAAATAAGGGACATTATTGAGCATGTTTTTGGGCTGCTGAAGGCATGCTTTCATGATTAGGTTTCATCTGGTGGTGCCCTGCGGAATGATTCTGGTACACGTGCAAAAATATTTTCATTATGTGCAGTGTTACACAATAGTATATTCAGGAGGCAATTATAGCATGGGGGGTAGGAGGAGTAGGAGGAGTCAATAGCAGAGGAGGTGGGTGCAGTTTGTCATGGCACTGACAAACAAGCAGCAGACTGTACAAAGTTTCAGCACATAATAAAGCAGAGCAAAGTATATATACCAGCAATAAAAGTGATGCATGCAAAACCAACACCAGGTTGTGTTTACCCATGCATAGGCTGGAAGGTAGTACATCAGATATAGGCAGCCCAAGTAACAATGTACAGGGCACAGTTATCCTCATTTGCACAGGTGGGGGAGGGGGCACACTTACAGAGATCTTACACAAGGAAATGTGTGAGAGCTGAGAAACAGTTAAAAGCTATAGTAGCCATTTATGTAGGTGCATTGAGATTTTTGAGTTTTTTGGGGGTTCATTAATGTAAAAGGCTTTGTGAAGGTCCATGGTCTTTGGATGACTGTGTGTGATGTAGTGGGGGCTGTAGAAGTGTGTGTGTGTGTGTGCGTGTGTGCGCATGTGTGTGTGTGTGTGTGTGTGTGTGTGTGTGTGTGTGTGTGTGTGTGTCTGTCTGCTGGAATGCAGCCTCAGCAGTGGTTGCACACTATGTATCAATACACTAGACAGGTCCTAGGCATGCATGGTAGAAGGCTGAGCTTTCTGCTCATACATGCACCCACATGAGCAGCCTATACCAAGAGGTGCACTGTATGTACCATAACACTGGCTAGATATCAGCATGCAGTTTGATCAAGAACATTGTCCATTACCAAATGTGCCACTGCTGTGACTGCCATGACTCACGGAATGTCCTCTCCTAGCCATAGACACCTCCACAACACATGTAGCTGTACAAGTGCCAGTGCTGTGAGAGTGTGATCTAGGACATACATAGCCATAATAGCCACCATCCATGGAGATGGCGGGGAATGGCTTTGTGGATGGCACCTCACATGAGGCAAAGGAGTTTTAGATGACACTGCATGTTCAAGTATATGATTTAGTCTATCAAAACAATCACACATGGGAACATGTACTCCCAGAACTCATTTCTCACCCTGCATCAGCTTTACTAACTCCAAAATGGCTATGGTGATACTAGACTGTACATCCATGATGGCCTTGCACATATGCTAGTTGTGGCCATTAACATGCAGCATCCTCAAACAGGAGGGCAGTAGTCATGTCTCCAGTGAGCTCCAGTACCTTCCCCCATGTACTACCACAACCCAAGGGTACTAGGTACAGATCCAGACATGAGACACAAGATACAGGGTTTGATTCTGACTTCTGATTGTTGGCAAGGCTTAAAATGGCTCTTCAGGGCAGATAACTTAGTATTCACCAATGAACCTACGAAATACTCTTTCCTGACTGATAGTGTCCCCAGTAGCCTGTCTTCCCTGTGTGGTACATGTCTCCTAGCTGACTATAGGCACAGAGGCTGTGTCCATGGTTTGTGTAGGGGAATTCAATGATCACTTTCTCTGTGTCCATCACACATTCAGAGCACTCCATAACTAGGACAGCAGCGCTTCTCTGCCATCATCCTCATCAGAAGTTGCAGTAGCAATTCAACAGTAGTGGTGCTGGACAGAGAATAACCTATGGACACAGCAAAGAACAACATTCTGTGTACATATGAACCAGCACCAGAAACATACATCAAAGTGAGATGTGGGAATATTACTGCTTCTAAACCACATTTAAAAAAACATACCTTGTGCAGCTGGACGGAATCCCTGGTGTTCCTGTATCACCCATATTAGAAAGATTTAAAAATTTGTCTAGTGAATAATGTGCCAAGAGGATGGTGGCTACTGTTACACAGGAAGAGGTCTACATACATATAGCATCTCTGGTAGATATTTGTGGTGCCAGAAGCTCCTCTGTTTAGGTTACAGGCTCACAGGAGACTAAGAGGACCTTATCATCTGCAAATTAAAAACATGTCATATCAAGGTCTTCAAAAATGGCTCCTCTAGATGTGCACATACCTTGACACCCTGTTTATGAAAATTGTGAACAAGCATGGTAATAAAGTCAATCTCTACCTTGAATGAATTTCAGTTAATGCGAAGAATGTGGACACAGCTATCACTGCCCTCATATAGGACTGGATAGCAGACCATAGTAGCGTGGTACCTCATATACCTGGAGTGATCTCAGGAATGTGAAACCCCGTCTTGTGAATCCCAATACTTGGGCTTCACCACTCTGTATCCCCTGACGTGAAAGGTTGCACTCCCATCCCCTGCTACTCATATGTTCTTATTCCAAGATTGAGGCACCTTAATGTAGGGGGAATACCCCTAAGTACAGCATTTTCAGACTTAGAGTGCATTTCCCTTAATTTGCATTTAAATTTCCATACTTCAGAGGAATGTAGTTATGATTATCAGAATTTCAACAGGTACCCTTCATACTCCCAAAAGACCTTTCACAATATATGCCAGAATACAAGATCATAAGCCTTCTCCCAGCTCATAGAACTGCTATAGGATGGATTTGCAAACCCACATGCTCCCTAACATAACTGCAGATGATTAAATTGCTGGTTCACTATTCCATGGCCTGGATGGAATTTACACTGCCCTACTCAATCCCTGTGGTTTCACTATTACCCCAAACCTTCTTTCCAACACACTGGCAATGGCTTTTCTAGGAAGGCTGAAGAACGTCATTCGCTACTGTTAGAGTGCACCATCTGCTTTTTTTTTTTTTTTAAATGAGACCACCTCTCTAATTTGCCATTTCAGTGGAACAGTATCCAGCTTGGACTCATTAGCATTGTTACCCCTACCCCACCTTGTCAACTGCCTCCAAGGTCAGCAGTCAGATCTCATCAGAACCTCTGGCCATATCACCAGTACAGTAACTTCAGTTAAAGAAGTTGACTACATCCACCAAATATTTTAGGCAGTACCTTCTGATAGAGAGCCCATTTGCAGTGTTAAGAAGGTCTGCAAAATGTTATGTGCATCTCTTGAAAATATCTGCTGAAGTGGTTAAAACTTCTCTACACTTACTTAACATATAAGAAGGGAAATGTGGGCTGCTTCTCTGGCTGAGCTAAGTAGCTTGCCATAATCTCACGTGGGCCACAGAAATGGCTTTATGGTTTCACCAAATCCCTTCTAGGACCACGCTTTACAGTTGACCACAGGTATTGCTGTGGTATTCTTGGTCTGGTTTCATCTCTCATCTGAATCAGGAGATCCCTCCATGTGCAGTGTTTTCCAGGTCACCTGCTTCAATCTGCCATCTTCTTTTACTAGTGTTTTTCAATGGGGTTGCATGTTGAAACTCCAATATGCTTTAATATAATCCTGTGAACAGCAAACATTTTAATGGGACCAGGATTGTATAGTACCTTAAAATCTGTAGTATCTTAGAGTATTTCCCCTTCTGTGAGGTGCAGACTTCTTCTAGTTAGCATATGTAAATAACAGGGGTACACTGAGGAATGCAGAGTATCACGATTTCCTGCAAAAACACTTTAAATATGTAACAGCAAATTTCTGAAATCACTCTTTTTTTGCAGGAATCTCAATTATATTTTCAAGATTTTCAAAGTGTTGTGACTTGCAGCTTTTGGTCTCACACTTGTGATATGGAGTTGTCCAGAACTGGGTCTTAGGATGACCACAGTGCTGACACTGGCCATCATCTGTCAATGATAGATCCTTGCCACTGCCTTAATGATTGGGACATTGAACATATCCCCTTCAGTCATATTCACTGTGAAGCCTGAGGCAGTCATTTTGAAGTCTTTTAACTCATTACACATGGTAACGTTCATGTAGATGTTCTCAAGAGACCCTCAATACTCATTTCTGGCCTCTCAGGCCTGTCTGAAAAACTCTTTGTATGGTGAATTGAATCCAAATCACACCCCAGATGGTGACCAGCTGATGACTCTGCCCCTCTCTTCACTGGACGTTACAGACATATGACCTCGGGTCTAATGATTTATTATCATTTTTCAGTTGTAAGTTATCTGATTATCAATTAGACTTCTGAACCTCCTTGTTTTTGAACATAATATTTGTTAGGGCTCATCCACAGCTTGTTATTTCTGATGTGGGGGGGGGGGCCTGTATCACCAATCATGTCCCCCAGTAACTCCTACCCTGCCCATGCGTGTTGTAAGTCTCCCAGTAACACATACTCTGAAGTGACATGACCGTGACAACCTCATCCACCTTCTCCAAAAAAAGCTGAAAAATTTGTAGTTATTTAGACAAAAAGTATAAAAGTCATTAAAACAGGCTTCCTTAAAGATGCGCAAAACATCAACATTTATGTATAATTTGTTTACCTGCATTTCTTTGCTCACTAAAGTTTGTAGCAATACTGATGTGTTCATATTCTATATGTTAGTTGACTTTGGGATTGCAGTATCTCAGAGAAACAGCAAGACATTCTGTATGCAATTGCTCTTTTTCAAGCTTCAGCAACCTTTGAATGTTAATGGTAAGCTATTATTTTTGAAAAACACCAAAAGCAGCATAAAAAGGAAAAATAATAGCAAACAAAACAATACCTAACTAACTAACTAACTAAAAAAATATATATTACTAACGCACTGCAAAATATAACATAGTTCCTCAAATTAAGAAACAAGCATCATGCCAATTTGAGAACATTTATTTATTTAATTTATGAATCAGTTTAAAAGCCTTAACAAGCTTAAAAGTATTCTTGTGGTCTAACCACATATTAGAAAATAATATTTAATAAACATAGTGACTAAAATCGTCACAGATGCACTTTTGGACTTGGGATACAGGAACATAATCCCAGGATAGACTACCTATTTCAATATCAACTGCAATTTTCCACTTATAGAACCCCAAATTGATTTGACAGCCTTACAAAATGAAAGAGTAAATAAAAATCATCATCCTGATCATTACAGAGATGACATTTGGGGTTAAACCCATGAAAATAATAGGGTGGTTTAGTATACGCTATGCAAACATTATATGTAATTATTAACTGGCTATAAATCAATTTTGTGAAAGAAATTGCATGGCAGTAACCTATTTAATTATGTGCTCCATCAAGAACTATCTGGAATGGTATGCAATGCCTATCCCACAAAGAAAAATGGGAGTGTTTACTGGTGGTTACAGGGGGGTCTGAGCCCCTGTAAAAATGCTTTTGACTTGTGCAAGTCTCAAAAGCACAAATATACTTTCCATTTGAGTATCTGAAAGTTGTACTTGAACTAGTTTTGTGCAATTATTGCCAGGCAGTTATAGTTTGAGTGATTTTGAAGAATAATAGTAGGGCCAGTGCAGATATACTGAGCTAACCCTCTTGGCCACCAGGAAAAATCTAGCTGCACAACGTTTTATCAGGGACTTGGAATCATTCCCACAACTTTTGGGGGCCTCTTATAAAGAGCAATTCCAGAACAGAAGAGAGTAAGTAAAAGAGCCCCCTCCAACCTCCATCCCCTCCTTGTCCCTCTAAGTGATATAGTTGTACAGCCCTCACTCTATGTAGAAATAAGTTTGTGAATAAATGTGTCTGGTACTTTTCCACTCAAGGTCCACAGCCCAAACTCTATCCTCCACTACCACAGCATACATTGTTTCAGTGCATTCTGTTCAGATGTGCCACCTGGCTGGCTCTGCACCTCACCTCCTACCCTTCATCTTGCCATCTGTGAGCTCACAAAATGGATCCATGTAGCCATTCTGAACTAAACCTGCATAATTATGCATGACTATCAGGTGCTTACCTGTGGACTCTTCTCCAGTCATAGTTCCAAGGGTAGGTCCTAGTAACCCTAGTTTGGGTAGGGTCCACTTTAACTACTGTTTCACTCTCACAAGGGTCTGGCACTTCACCGCAAACATGGTCACCACAAGAGGCCATAACATGTCAGTAAGACATCAGATAACATAACTCAGCGGTTCACAGGGAAACAGGCTACGCAATGTGATAAGGAGACAAGACACCAGGACAGTGCAGCATGCTGTAAAATTGACCGCACTGTGATTGGCTTACATACAAGGCTAAGGAACAGCCTGGCATTTAGTACAGAGGACTAAAGCTCTGAAGTGTTAATCAGCTACTCCCTGTGGCAAGGGTACAGAGTTTTAATCTTTCCACATTCATTTATCTACTGTATGACACTGCGCAAACTGCTTAAGCAGACAATGATTTGGAGCAATTGGGAATTTTGGCTTGGCTGCTTAAAGTGCACTGGTCATGTCCTAAAGCAAGTGCAAGTAACAGATTTTAGGGGTTGAGGGTTGGTATAATGGTAAAGGTGTTTACCTCCCAGACACAAGGTACAGAGTTTGATTCTCACTTTTGAAAGGGAAATTGGGTAGGCTTAAAGTGGCCCATAAGGGCAGCTAGCCTAATACTTTCTTATGAACCTTATGTTAGGTTTACAATTTCTGGACTTAAACTAAGACCATTACAACATACCAATGAAAGATTTTAAAGGTGAGGGATATGTAAGCCATTTCAAATGACAGAAAACTAAAAAGAAGCATATTTCTACCAGTAAATATTGGAATGAATATCATTAGATCTTGTTGTATAATTCATATCCCTATGGACATCACTATCACCAAGTATTTGTGCGTTTGTCCTGTCCTATAGTGCTCTTATCATGTATATAATATATAAGTATGTATTATATACACACACACCTATATATATATATATATATATATATATATATATATATATATATATATATATATATGGATCCCTATCATATGATAGAAACCTCATTTGACTGAGACCATAAGACTGAAATTTCAAAAAATTTCAAAAGACTGAAAAGTCACTTGACTGAAACCCATAGTCTGAAACCTATAATACACAATTTCAACATACTAAATTGTAAACTGGACCATATAAAACCAGACTAGGTGGAGGGACTACGCCTCCCACACCCCCTAACTATATATACTAACTCCAGGATCGCACTACAGTGGGGAAAAGAGTATAGCAGTGGCAGCATGTAGACTACTGTAAGGTATGTGAAAGGTATATGGGGAAAAGAGCATAGCAGTGGCAGCATGTAGACTACTGTAAGGTATTTCATAGGTTCATAGGTTCATACTAGGCTATCTGCCCTAGGGCATTTATAAGCCTAGCCAGAATGTGTTTGGCTTTCGCCACCCATTTTAAATTTATTTTGCTATGCCCTTTTTCGAGGTTAGTATACTGTGCCTCTGTCTAACAGTGACACAGAAGTGATACCCGGGGTAAACCTACGATCTCCCATCCACTCATCAAGATGAAAGGTATTTGCCCTTTTCCCCACTGCAGTGCAATCCTGGAGTTAGTGTATATAGTTGGGAGGTGTGGGGGGCACAGCCCCCATATTGGGGTGTGTGTGGGGCATAGCCCCCCATATTGGAGGTTTGGGGGGCATAGCCCCCCATCTAGTCTGGTTTTATATGGTCCAGTTTGCAATTTAGTATGTTGAAATTCTGTTGGTATAATGGTAAAGGTGTTTACCTCCCAGACACAAGGTACAGAGTTTGATTCTCACTTTTGAAAGGGAAATTGGGTAGGCTTAAAGTGGCCCATAAGGGCAGCTAGCCTAATACTTTCTTATGAACCTTATGTTAGGTTTACAATTTCTGGACTTAAACTAAGACCATTACAACATACCAATGAAAGATTTTAAAGGTGAGGGATATGTAAGCCATTTCAAATGACAGAAAACTAAAAAGAAGCATATTTCTACCAGTAAATATTGGAATGAATATCATTAGATCTTGTTGTATAATTCATATCCCTATGGACATCACTATCACCAAGTATTTGTGCGTTTGTCCTGTCCTATAGTGCTCTTATCATGTATATAATATATAAGCATGTATTATATACACACACCTATATATATATATATATATATATATATATATATATATATATATATATATATATATGGATCCCTATCATATGATAGAAACCTCATTTGACTGAGACCATAAGACTGAAATTTCAAAAATTTCAAAAGACTGAAAAGTCACTTGACTGAAACCCATAGTCTGAAACCTATAATACACAATTTCAACATACTAAATTGTAAACTGGACCATATAAAACCAGACTAGGTGGAGGGACTACGCCTCCCACACCCCCTAACTATATATACTAACTCCAGGATCGCACTACAGTGGGGAAAAGAGTATAGCAGTGGCAGCATGTAGACTACTGTAAGGTATGTGAAAGGTATATGGGGAAAAGAGCATAGCAGTGGCAGCATGTAGACTACTGTAAGGTATTTCATAGGTTCATAGGTTCATACTAGGCTATCTGCCCTAGGGCATTTATAAGCCTAGCCAGAATGTGTTTGGCTTTCGCCACCCATTTTAAATTTATTTTGCTATGCCCTTTTTCGAGGTTAGTATACTGTGCCTCTGTCTAACAGTGACACAGAAGTGATACCCGGGGTAAACCTACGATCTCCCATCCACTCATCAAGATGAAAGGTATTTGCCCTTTTCCCCACTGCAGTGCAATCCTGGAGTTAGTGTATATAGTTGGGAGGTGTGGGGGGCACAGCCCCCATATTGGGGTGTGTGTGGGGCATAGCCCCCCATATTGGAGGTTTGGGGGGCATAGCCCCCCATCTAGTCTGGTTTTATATGGTCCAGTTTGCAATTTAGTATGTTGAAATTCTGTATTATGGCTTTCAGTCAAGTGACTTTTCAGTCTTTTTAAATTTCAGTTTTATGGTTTCAGTCAGATGAGGTTTTCGTTGGGAGTGTGGCTTAATGGCTAAAGTGTTTGCCTTACAAACACAAGGTGCAGGGTTTGAGTCTCATAAGGGATAATTGGCTAGGCTTAAAATTGCTCACAAGGGCAGTTAGCTTTGTACTAAACTATGAACCTATGATATGATAAGGATCCATATATACACACACACATACATATATATAGAGAGAGTGAGAGATAGAAAGACAGATGTATAAAAACAGCTAGAGATAACTGATGCATATATTTATATACATGCAGGGTTATGGACAAATAAATAAAATAAAATTTAACTTTAATGAAATGAGTTTCTCTTCAGTAACACAAGCTATCCAAACATTAGACTGTCAATGATACTACAGTGTCTTCAAGTAAAGTATTTTTATTTCTGTATTTTATAACTCTCGCCAGAGTGCCCATGATGTTGATGTTTCACAGGCCCTAAAACAGTGAAAGCAACACTTATCTTTCATGTACACTTAGCTTTGACCTCAGGCTGCATGGAACAAGAAACAAAACAGGACCACTGGTCCCACTATTTGACAACACAGCTGGAAAATGATAAGGTTGTTTTTCTGACACCCTAAATTACAGCCAAATCTAACACCTCCTAAAATTCGATATGCTAGACAAGGTGAGGTATGTAACAGATCAACAGAGACACACAGTTAATTTGGTTATAGTTTGTGTATATATACAAGTTGATAAAATTATTTTACATTACAGGTATGCTTTCCATCCAAGATTAAAAATCATTTTAAATTTTCATTCTATAACAAAAAAGGAAAACTATGTGGGATTGCAGTGTCCAAAAGAGTGTCCATCAGGGACTATACTCTGAAATATTATCAAGATACTATAGTTAAATGGACATCTAGTGCATTGTACTCAGTGTGGTTAGAATCATTATCTATCACTAGCAGTGAAAAAAAATCAGCTCTTTACAATGATGGTTTTAAACCATGTACCTTATAAAAATAAACATGTCATAGTTCTTAAAAAAGAAGTGCATTCAGCTTCATGGAGAAAAGTAGCATATTTAGAGCTAAGCAGATGTCTACAGAAGTTCAACAACATGGCAAACCTAGCAGTTTGAGCCTCTGAAATGCCATGCACTTTGACTCTTGTGAACATCCCACATCTCACTTCAGGTGAGGGTGGGGGCTAAACAGGTTTGTGTCAGATGTCAAACTGTTTATATCACCTCCACTGTTTCACTGAAAAAACACCTTTCTAATATAGTGAGACTGTGGAACAGTGAGGCTAAGGAAGTTTCTCCTTAGCAATGAAATTATACTTGGACAGGCTCTAGGGTTAGGATATTTAGAGGTATTAGACTATGGCAGTGGGGGGACTTGACCTCCTGCAAAATGCTTTTCTTTTAGGTTAATGGTTTCCACTGCTGACTCTTTTTGTTTATAGAACTTTGTTATTAAATGTTCTTTTCTTATTCTTAACTCCATTGTATTGGTCTTTGTCCCAGATAAAGTAATTACAGTGACCTTTGATGGGCACCATTGTTAAATATCAATCTCTCATCTTACACTGCAGTCAACAATTAAAGTGGACATGGAGGGAATACTGCTCTGATATGTCAAATGGTGTGTTTGAGGTATTTGTTTGTGTTATTATGAACCTGTATGTGTGTGTGTGTGTGTGTGAGTGAGAGGGAGAGACTGCCATAGCGTTCACTGGATGGAAAGGGAAACCCAGATCATTGGACTGACCACCACTATCTGCCCAATGGGGTAATTGATAGAATAATGCATGAATATAGCAATAACCCACGCCTGGGTGTGGGTAATGCTGGATTTACTCCCGGTTGGTGTGGTTTGGTCATGAGGGCGAAGCCAGAGTGGCCAAACAAAGCCAACCGTGGGTAAATCCAGCATTACCCACACCCAGAAGTGGGTTATTGCTATTATACAATGACATTATTTAAGAAAAAAAATAATTACTTTTCTTAAATAATGGCATTGTATAATGCCTCCTTGCTGCCCTTCTGCAGCTGTCTAGTATTCTGCGGCAGTTCTGACGTACTGCGCATGCGTATGCCTACGCAGTACATCAGAGCTGTGGGCAAAAGCAATGGAGAAAGCAAGATCTCCGTTGATTTTCACAAACTGTTTTGCTATGTTAAATGGGTTTAACATAGCGAGACAGCTTTAAAAAAAGCAAAGGAGAATCTCCGTTGTTTTTTTTAAAGCTGTCTCGCTATGTTAAACTCCTTTAACATAGCGAGACAGTGTGAAGCAATGGAGATCTTGCGTGCTCCGTTGCTGTAAAAAAAAAGAGTTATAGTAATGGAAAAAGTCCGGGCGACTGGACCTTTTTCCATTACTATAACTCTGATTTACAACGTGCACGCTGACCAATCAGCATGCACATTTTTGAATATTAATGGGAGGTTGTTGTATAATGAGAAATAACACATGCCTTGACATGCATAGCTGAGGTTCAGTGTTGCACACCCATGTAGGTTAATGGGGAAGAATTTGAGGGAATGTTGTGGATATACATGGAAAGGTTAGCTGATTGTCACTGCATAACAGAGTAATACTGTTCTGGGTTCTGGAAAGTTTGTTGACATGTTATTAGTCACATGTGAGAAAGGAAAATAGACAACACAGGACATTCTGGTTGAGTATATGCAAGCTATTTTGGCATGCCCAGTGGTGACCATATACAACTTCTGTTTAAAGAAAGGCTGTTTTGTGCCATGACATTTGACAGTAGTTACTTCTGAATAATGCCAATACAGAACATTCCACTACCACAATCCTATACCACAAATCAGTAAAATTAGCCATCAGTTTTACTAAATTATTCTTGTACTGCAGGGTTCTGCATTACCACACAGTGTACAGGAAGCAGAGGGTTTCAGTATCAGTGCATTATGTTAAATTTATTATCTTTAAGGGTTAAGGATGGAAGATAAAAATGAGAGTGGTTTCCTTATCACAAATACCGAGCACAGCAACAGGGGTGTGTGTGTGTGTATGCTCGCATGTGTGTGTGTGTGTGTGTGTGTGTGCGCGCGCATGTTTGCATGTGTGTATGTGTGTGTGTGTGTGTGTGTGTGTGTGTGTGTGTGTGTGTGTGTGTGTGTGTTTGTATCCAAGTTGTAGTCTGATAACGTTGTTGCATTCTTTCACAGAACTATGTTTAGTACTACAGAAAATAAATCAAAAGATATTTTAAAACTAAAACAACTATTTCCTTAATATTAGCAATGATAGTTTTGAAATAGCAGCATTTTATTGCGTGTAAAACACAAACTCATATCTGTCATCTGATACTGATGCTTATGTACTTTCTTAAATTGAGAAACATGACATTTGTTGACACGTCTCATTGCTGATATTCCTAACCTGCTGACTACTTTAAAACAGCTTTGCAGAACACACATATCACAGGACTGCAAGATAATGTAGCTTTTGTCAAAAAATAAGAGCTATTTTTACTATCAGTTTATATTTTCACCAACTTCTTTGCTATAATTAGTGCTGCTTTTTCTCTTCCCTGAATGCTTTGACCCTCTCTAGACTCTGTTTTTCAGTGAATGTTCAAGATCAGAGATCATAATCTCTCAACTTCTTCTGTCTATAGTCAGGCACCAAACTAAAAAGTATCAGGGGCGATGACTTAAGGTCAGAGGCAGTTTTTACATGCTACCATTATTCACTTAATTTATGTGAACAAAAGGAAGTGTATTCAAATTCAGAGTCCGATAAATAAGATGTCCATAACTCTTGGAGGCCAGCATTGTTTAGCGACTGCATACCTAAACATTTGCTAAATATAACAGATTTTATGAAGGGTAGAAAACATCTGTAGTTCGGAACAAGGATCTCCATGCTGAGCATTGGCATTTGAGAGGTATGTCACAAACTACTGCATATATGTCGCTCTCCGATGTGTCTCAACAGTAATACTCCCTCATTCTGACTTTTGGATTTTGTTCTGTTTATCATCTGCACTTGTTTGGTGGATTACTTACACCTTTTTTCACTGTATTACCTCTAGGTTTTCTCAATGTGACTTTCTCTGACCCTCCATTCATTCTCCTTTTCATCCCTTTCTCCAGAATTATTGATGCTGTATTGTGTATCATCTGTGACGAACTTACGATTTGTTTTGATATCGTCTGTGACGAACTTACGATTTGTTTTGTGTATCGTCTGTGATAAACTTACGATTTGTTTTGATATCATCTGTGACAAACTTAAGATTTGTTTTGATATTGTTTGTGACAAATTTAAGATTTGTTTTGATATTGTTTGTGACAAACTTAAGATTTGTTTTGATATCGTCTCTAACAAACTTAAGATTTGTTTTGATATTGTCTGTGACAAGCAAGATTTGTTTTGATATTGTCTGTGACAAACTTACGATTTGTTTTGATTCTCTGCAGTTTGATGTGGTTCTTGTACTCCTTACTTGCTGGTCAATAAATGGTCACTGAAGCACGAGAGCTGTTGTACTCAACCTCAGTGTACCATTCCAGGTCAAGCCACCATTATCCAGACTTTCCTGTAGGCGTATGTACAGCGGGAACATTGGAGATGCAGGAGTAATGCTGTTCTTTCTGTTATCAGTTCGAGGGTTACAATAAACTATATTATAAGTGAACATGCTGAAATCATTATTCAAGTTAGATTTGTACAGCACATGGTCCTGATGTGATGTCACTGTCCTGTTTAGTAATTCACCAGATTAGAAAGAGGACGGGACTTATCTGTCATTTACTACTGATGTGATAGTAGTAATCATTCTTATTAATGTGTCATAATGCAGCAGGGACCTGCCAGACATGTACTACTGACTTGAAATTAAGACAATATCACATTATCCAGCAGACTGTAACCAAAGGCCTTGTCTGCTATGCACTACTGATATGATATCATAGACCATATCAAATTATTGAACACAATTTAACTGATGGCCTTGCCGCTATGTATACCTATATGAAGCTACAGACCTTATCACATTATACAGCACAATGGAACTAAGGGCCTTGTCTGCTATGCACTACTATGAAGTTATAGACCTTATCACATTATACAGCACAATGGAACTAAGGGCCTTGTCTACTATGCACTACGTATATGAAGTTATAGACCTTATCACATTATACAGCACAACGGAACTAAGGGCCTTGTCTACTATGCACTTATATAAAGTTATAGACCTTATCACATTATACAGCACAATGGAACTAAGGGCCTTGTCTGCTATGCACTACTGATAAGAATCTATAGACCTTCCCACATTATAACGTACAATGGAACTAAGGGCCTTGTCTGCTATGCACTACTCAGAAGAATCTATAGACCTTCCCACATTATACAATACAATGGAACTAAGGGCCTTATCTGCTATGCACTACTGATATGAAGCTATAGACCTTATCACACTGTACAGCACAATGGAACTGGTGGTTCGACCTGCTTTGTACTACTGACTTAAAATTATGACCATATTACATTATGCAGTACAGTGGAACTGAGGGCCTTACCTACTATGTACTAAAGATGTTGCTACCTGTATCTGATACTATTAATATAGTGAAAAGGGAATCTTGCCACATCAGTGGTCCCAGTTAGCAGCTGTGCAGCTGGCTCAACCAGTGCACTGGGCTGGTCCCTGAACTAGCATGCTACCACCTTAATTAAAGAGAAGTGACAAAAAAATAAATAAATAAATGGGGGGCAGTGCTGATACACTGCTCATGGCAGTCTGGAGCACAACCCCCCTCCCAGACACATGCTACAGCTCTTTATTGGAAGAGCAAAAAAAAAAAAAAGCTTGCAAGTGGATTTGTGCACCACTGGCTTCAGAAATACTGGTTCAGAAAGAAGAATGCAGTAATGGTACTTCAGGATTGCACCCTCTAACACCTTGCACCTAGGGCACATGCCCTGTTCACCCCACCCTTGCAATGCTACTGCAGGTTAGTAGCATAACACGTGGGAATGAGGAAAAAATTTACATGTAACCATTTTGGTTTGTTGGTAAAAATGCTACTCTAGTTCAACACTTTGATGACTTGACCCTAATCTGTTCTGCCAAATCTTTCTCTAAACTCCAAGACCTTACTCAACAATCCTTCTTTTCGATTGAAACATAGCTAAATAATTTACAACTAGTTCTAGACCCTAAGAAAACTAAATTACTGCTCTTCACCCCAAAACACACAACAACCAAAAAAACAATACTAACTGTTATCTGTGCCAATAATACCACACTAGAACAAGTAAACATTGTAAATCTGGACATTCTGCGTAGCCCCCACATATCTGTGCCAATAATACCACACTAGAACAAGTAAACCTTGTAAATCTGGACATTCTGCATGGCCCCCACATATCTGTGCCAATAATATCACACTAGAACAAGTAAACCTTGTAAATCTGGACATTCTGCATAGCCCCCACATATCTGTGCCAATAATACCACACTAGAACAAGTAAACCTTGTATATCTGGACATTCTGCGTAGCCCCCACATATCTGTGCCAATAATACCACACTAGAACAAGTAAACCTTGTAAATCTGGACATTCTGCATTGCCCCCACATATCTGTGCCAATAATACCACACTAAAACAAATAAACCTTGTAAATCTGGACATTCTGCGTAGCCCCCCACATACTTTGGATATATATTAACTTCAGAAAAGAGTAATATATTGGAATTGCAAGTATCCATGTACAGAGTTCAAAATATTTAAAATATGTAGGGGGGCTACTCCCCCCACACACCCCAATGTGGGGGCGGTGCCACCACCCCATACTATATATACTAACTCCAGGGTCGCACTACAGTGGGGAAAAGGCCATATATAACTTTCAGTGAAATGTGTTTCAGTGGATTGAGTTTTCAGTGAAATGAGCTTTCAGTGAATTGTGCACAGTCAAATGTGTTTCAGTGAATAGTCCTAGACCCATATATATGTGTGTCTGTGTGTGTGTGTGTGTGTGTGTGTGTATATATCTATCTATCTATATATATATATATATATATACATATATATATATATATATATATATATATATATATATATATATATATACACACATATACACACACATGCACACACACACACACACACACACACACATCTATGAACCTCTTTATACCTCACCTGTTAACTGCAATACCTTTTCTTCTCTACCCAGTTCTTTCTCTCACTTCCATTTCCTTGAATTTCTAAGGAATAATCGCATGATCTCTTTTTCTATCTGGCAAACCCACTAATGCACCTCTTCAAATGTTCACTGTTCAACATCTACTAATGTATAAGTATCTTTTTATACTGCAATATTTGCCTCTACTTTCATATGAATGTAATTTTTAAGTAGCAAATATATGCGCAGTTGTTTATGTATATTATACAACAACCCCCCATTAATATTAAAAAACGTGCATGCTGATTGGTCAGCATGCACGTTGTAAATCAGAGTTATAGTAATGGAAAAAGGTCCAGTCGCCCGGACTTTTTCCATTACTATAACTCTTTTTTTACAGCAACGGAGAACGCAAGATCTCCGTTGCTTCACACTGTCTCGCTATGTTAAACTCCTTTAACATAGCGAGACAGTTTGTAAAAAGCAACGGAGATCTTGCTTTCTCTGTTGCTTTTTTCAAAACTGTCTCGGTATGTTAAATGGGTTTAACATAGAGACAGCTTTAAAAAAGGCAACGGAGTCTCCGTTGTTTTTTTTAAAGCTGTCTCGCTATGTTAAACCCATTTAACATAGAGAAAGTTTGTAAAAAGCAACGGAGATCTTGCTTTCTCCGTTGCTTTTGCCCAGAGCTCTGATGTACTGCGTAGGCATATGCATGTGCAGTATATCAGAACTGCCGCAGAATACCAGACAGCTGCGGAAGGGCAGCAAGGAGGCATTATACAATGCCATTATTTAAGAAAAGTAATTATTTTTTTTCTTAAATAATGTCATTGTATAATAGCAATAACCCACTTCTGGGTGTGGGTGATGCTGGGTTTACCCACGGTTGGCTTTGTTTGGCCACTCGGACTTCACCCTCATGACCAAACCATGCCAACCGTGGGTAAACCCAGCATTACCCACACCCAGGCGTGGGTTATTGCTATACTGCTTAATGTCAGTTCATGTATATTACTGAATGTCTGTTTAAAAATGTTTGCAATAAGTTGGAGCTTTTCTCCCCAGGCCTCTAATGAAAAGGGTTTTTTGACTAAACCCAGTTGGACAAACCCAGTAAACAAAAGCAAAACAAACTAAAAATTATGCTCAGTGTCTTTATGTTTTCAAATTATTCCCGTCCTTGTCTCACAGTATGTTTAATTTTTTTGTTCAGTTTGTTCATTTCCGTTTCTTGTATTTTCTCTCTCTTTTCTTAAAGACGTATCTTATTCTTATGGAAATAATATGCTCCTGACCATGTGTGCCTATTTCCTGATGTTAAAAATTTTTTTTTTTACTTTTTGGATCCAAACAATTTCCATTTCAAAACCTGCCATAGTCCTTCAGTACTCTCCACTGAATGCATTGCTAATTAATCTTCTGAGCATTTGTTTAGATTTCAGTTTAGCAGAATTATCTAGCAACAATTTTACCTTTTTAACCCCATGATCACTGCACATCAAAGGTGGTAAAACTTGACATGAAGTAATTTCCTAAGGAACACAATGTTCAATATGCTCTGTTCCCTGGTAGTTTGTTTACAGTCTGTAGCAACATTTCTTCCTGAACATACACTGTGAATAATTTCCTTACTGATGTTGAATCAATATTATTTCAATATGTTTCTGGTTAATTTAAGTTCTTAACTGTTATTATTTTCCCTCCTGTATTTCATGCTAGAAATGCATGAATTTCTCTAGGTCATCAGCACTTGGTATTAGTGGTCTCTACGCTTCAACAAGTGCAATCTGTTCCAGGGTTGTTTTTATTATCACAGTTACGCAGGCTACAGTATTGGTGTCATCATGAAGCATAACAATCACATGTGTTATAAGCAAGCAATAATTCCCGACAGTCTGTGTATTATTGTGTAACTAATGCATGGCCAGGGGTCTTATGAGGCCTGACTCAACAGGACCTTGGAAGGGCATTATTACATTTACACAATAACAGACACCCTGTCAGGCATTATTTTGCTTAGAGAATGGGTTCTCTTTTAATTTTTTTGTATTTGCTTTTTTTAATTACTATACATTTTTTTTATTTTTGATGTAAAATAGTTCCTCCACTGAATGATTACTGCTGTAGTATATGTAATTGTTGTTGGAAGAAGAATATTAGGTCTAAAACATAAGCTATATAGGTATTTAATGTCTACACACACATACACACACACACACACACACACACTCATACCTCTCAACCTCTTAGTGCTAGAAATCTGCAGAAAGCAAAAAATAATGGAGGGATGCAGTCCCCAAAATAGGGACAGATTTAAAAAATTGCTCTTATAAACTTAGAAAGTTACTATAATAACAGGTTTTGCAATATAATGCATTTATGGAAGTATATATAAAGTCTGATACTGAAATGTCTGTCATTATTCAGTGACTTCAATCCTCAGTGATTTGCCATTAAACTACAGCATTTTTAACAAAATGACTAAAATAGGAGGCAAAACTCCAGACATTCTGCAAAAACATGTACAGATGGGAGGTATGACACACACACACACACACACACACACACACACACACACACACACACACACACACACACAGGAATAAGGTCAATCAATTCATAACTGTGCTGATGGACTGCCTGCTACAGCCTTACTATCTGTCTCGCACACACACACACACACACACACACACACACACACACACACACACACACACACACACACACACACACACACACACACACACACACAGACACGCACACACACACTTTTGTGACACAACAACTGCTGCAGCTGCTGTGGGTACTTAGGAGAATCATAAATATAGTATGGCAAGTCTGCAAATAACATGTATGTGTGCATACATGGGATACGTGCATTGTACGGCATCTTCACAGTGATGCATCCAGCATTCTGGCAGTAATATATTTTTGAAGAACATATAACTGAAGGAGGAAGGACACTTCCATTTTGTAGAGTACTTGATTATGTAAGTGGTCCTGTGAGTGTTTTTTTTTGTTTCCTTCCCCTTGCAGGGCCTCTCCTGATGGTTCCATTACCAGCAGACAATCTGCCATTTTATTCCTCATAAATGGGAGACGGGAATTCCCAGACTAAGAGACAATCCTACAGCCCATATGTTTATATCCAGGAAGACAAATTGTTCCATCCATTCTGTGATGGTGAGAGACAGGTGGTAGGGAGCAGCCTGCTTGCTGGTTATGGGGGGGGGGGGCTGCAGTCTACCACAGCAGGGCACCCACTTCTCTTAGCATTTTGCCCATCTCCACAGTGACTACCTTCCAGGAGACCTTGTCTCACTCGTGTAAGTGCATCTTGGCAGCTCAGGTTCCCTTGACTTGTATTCCATGGGTGAAACACCTAGTGTTCCTGATTGGATCCACCATTTGAGTGATACCTATCAACCCTCCTCTTAAAAATGTGGGCAAGTGAGCAATGGCTGCTTACCCCCCCCGTGCCTATAGGCACACAAGCCAGCAGTCAAACTCAGTTTGCATGTGGCATAGTCAGGACTTTACTGCTTTGCGTCATTACTCCATCATTACACAACACTGAAGTGCATATCATAGTGGTCATACCCTTATGCTATGACAGTGAAATCACTGTGAGCTGCAAAAATGACATGCCAGCATTTAACATGGGAAGGGTGGGCTCTTGATGATACATGATGATTTCAGGGTAAGACGTTAATAATATTTCTATTATTCTGTCTACCATCACACATATCTGGTACCTTTGACAAAGGGCATATCTTCACCTTGAAGATCTGCTATGAGCCAGAGTTCCTTGGAAAAATAGGTAGGTTATTCCATATTGGGATTACCCTTTGTGCAAACCATAACATTCTTTTTCTGGCATTATATTTTTTTCCCATAATGATTCTGCTTCTGTAGATACAGGCAGTGAAATATAAAGTCATTCCCTAAGTCCTTATTCAGGAAGATCATTGCCATCTAAAGGAAAAAATAATGCTATTCCTTCACATTATCCACCCTGTATGTAATACTTTTATAAGCTGTCCATGTACCACAGTAGCAATTTCAACGTAATCTGGCTCATTTAATTTTAATAATCTTTTTTTGCATTTTTACTTTTATGATCTAAAATGGTAAGCGGCCCTATAGCACAGTGGTCAGCATTTGTGCTTCACAAGCCTAATTTCTGCAATTCCTCTCCCAGCTGGGTGTACCTTTTGTGTAGGGTCTACATTTGTCCATGTGGTGTGTTTGCAGGCTACCTCAGTCTCTAATGTATAAGCTTTGGCCACTTTTGACATGGTAACATTCTTGGTCATGTGATACATCAGAAGCCTAACATTTCATATACTACGGACAAAAAACAATATGGTAGTTTGGTGCATTGCTACTTTAGAAGACCAATGGAATATTTGATAATCTTTCAAGCAATTGAACCAAAAAATGGCTCTTTGTGGCAACTGAAATATTTGTTCCTATGTTTTATATGGGTTCATATTAGAAGCTCGAAGGTCCTGCTCAGCAAATACAAAAAGAGCAACATGTATTGCGCGAACCACGAAAACAGTGAACGTTTAAAACTGGGAAATTCGAAGTGTCGATTCATCACAGTTAGCCCGTCTGCAGTATACCTCTGTAAGGTAAGTGTGCGATAGCTAGGGACATTAGGGTTAGGGTGCGGGTTAAGGTAAGTGCATAAATAGGTAATGTATGCAAGGTTTAATGTAGGGTTAGAAGTAAGATTTTGTTAAGTGCATGTGTGTGGATTATTTATTTTGTTTGGGTATATCTCTGTAGGGTAAGTGTACGATAGTTACGGACCTTAGGGTTAGGGTGTGGGTTAAGGTAAGTGCATAGATATAGTGTATGTATGTGGTTTATTTATTTTGTTTGGGTAGGTAGTATGTCGTGGGCGGTGGGGTTGGCCGAGTATGATGATTCATGATTTTAAATTTCGTGGTTTACGGCATTTGGTGTATTCGCGGTTCGGTAAATATGTGTTGCTCTTTTCGTATTCGCTGAACAGCACCTTCGAGCTTATAATATGAACCCGTTTTATACTTCTAAAAATGAATGATTATAAGTTTAACTTGAAAGAGAAATTGAGCTGAATTACTAAGGGTGTCATTTATGCTACTTGGTGTAGTGGTAATATTTATTACATTCATGAAGCAACAAGACTGTTTAAGAAAAGAACACAGGAACATATTAGATGTATTAAAAACTTAAAAACAAGAAGGTGGCAAATCAGTATGTGTGTGTGTGTGTGTGTGTGTGTGTGTGTGTGTGTGTGTGTGTGTGTGTATGTCTATGCGTGGACGTGCATACATATGCACCCAGATAACATCCTCTGATAGACTGCAACCCCACCCAGGATGATCTTTTGTATACTGAGTGTCTGGAGAGGCTACAGTTCTCACTTAACCTGAATCAGATTAAGGATAAATGCAGAATGAATTACTCACAATTACTTAGGTCATTTCACTCACATGTGTAAGATTTAATGATTTATGGTATGTACTGATTTGCATTTTCTGTAACTGTTTTCAAAGGTTTAGGTTAAGCAGTTATACTTATTGCTTTACTAGAAAGAAATAACAGTTATGGTGATTCTGTCAGTGTATGAATTGTTTATACAGAGCTTTTCTTCTTGCTTATTCCTGCAAAAAAAGGGATTTGACAAAGTGTTTGCCATGAGTTGGAGCATTTAGCAATTTTGCCATACTAATGGAATTTAAAGGGCTTGTTTTTTTCTTATTTGTTATAAGAAAACAAGGGAAGTGTGTAAAAGGTACAATACAAAAGGGAGGAGGCACGAGATTAAAAGGAAGTGTATGTATTATGAAATGGTGGTGGGGATTGTAAAGAAGTCATTTCTTTGAGCATCAGAAGTACAAGAGAGACTGAACATGAATATTCTGTAGAAAGAAAGAGGACAGTAGGTAGAGTGGGTGAAAGCCAGATGAGCTAGAAATCTGGACGCTTATTCCTTTTTTTTTGTATTGAAAGGGGCTAGTGACTACATTTTTTTAAATGAACTCTGTTTCTGCAAAGGGCACATTAAATCTTCATTTGGTTGACAAATCAGGGTAAAATGTAATGTCCTTCTGCTATACCGGAAGAAACAAAGTAGGTCTTAGCTCAAACATTCACAGGTGCTGTACAACTGGATTTTGGAGATGATCTTAGCAACAGAATCTGGACAAAAGAAGTTTCATTTCTTCTTGCCCACTGGAGCTGAGAGTTTAATAAATGAAATAACTCAGTAACATAATAATAATAGCATAGGAATGTTTGGTTTGATTTAAGAGCTGCTATGGCAGTTCAGACTAAAAGCAGCCATGGCGCCAGGTATTAATGATAGTATCGCTATAAGCTGTGTTCTGAAATTACGTTCAGCCAAGTTATGAAGGAGCATCAATTCCTTCTTTTTATGTTTTAACTTTGAGCAGTTTTTCCTAGTCTTATGTTTCATTGATTTTTGTTCCATATTTTATTGATTTTTATCAAGTTATTGAGTTTGAAAGAAATTGTGCTTCAGAATTTTATTAACAGAAACAACATTCTTGGATAGAATACGTTAAATGTTAGTGTTATAATTAATTGTTCTTGTACAGCATTTGTTTTACCTATTTCATAATTTTTATATTTTTAATTAACATACAGTCTTTATCTGCAGAGATTAACATGATTTAATAGGCGTGAGAGAGTGTTACTGTGTCAATACCTGCTAGATTTTAGACGTGATAAGATGTATTGTTGTTTATTGGAGGATCATTTGTTTTATTTTAGTTCTGAAGAAGTCATTGGAGCTTAACTTCAATAAATTTTGCGTTATATATTTTGCAACTTAGCTGCTTTTCCTTTATACTGAAGACCAGTGGGATTGTGTAACTGGAGGGTTAGGATTATCATTAGCATTATGGTTATGGTTGGAGATAGGGGTAGAGTTAGAATATACATAGGTAAGAGTAGTGGAGGGGGCACCTATCCAATGGCTGAAATCAGTCCTACAGGATAGTTCATCACCTAGGTAAACAGTTTCAGATAAATAAATGCATGCATATAAATGATTGAATTTAAACTGGTCCAGATCCCCGTCCACTTTTATTTGCATCTGGCTGGCTGCATATCTAGAAGCCGCAAGTCACAAGTATTTTAATTATGTTTTACATATTACATTCTATTTTAAAAGGTAAAGGGTGGTCAGACCACTGTGTTCCTTGTATACGCTGCGTGAGGAAGACATTTTTTTACAAGCAAGAACAGTCAGCATCCTTCTAATACATACTGTAGGGCTCTTCTTGCTCCGTTAATTAAAAGGAAAGTAAAAATGACAGGCCTTATTCAGCTGTCAAAAAATAAAAGTTCTTCATATGCATATTTACATAGTTATGTTTGGTGTACCATACCCACAAATTCAGAGGAAATGTGGGGAGTTGTAGGGTGTAAGGCCTCTGTAGTTATGAAATAAATGCTTGTAGCATAAAGCTCTAGCACATTTATTTAGTGACAGAATATATCATTATAGGTCCCAACACCCCTACCTTCAACTATCTATAGTAGGCATTGCACTTAGAGTTCAAAATCAGAATACACTGATACGTTAAGACAAGCGTTAAAAAATACTAAATATAATATGCTCTGAAAAACTGCATGATATTATTGTAAATGTCATCTACCATGGTTGTTAAATTTGTCTAAATTACTTCTGCATCACTTTTGCACATATATTTATATATTAACTTGTCATTTTCTTTAAGTTCACATCCTGTTGGCAGTGTAACAAAAACAATGATCATGACTCCGACAGATATACAAAATGCATCACTCGTTTTATTATCAGACAACAGCTTTCGCCTACTGTACTGTTCAGCTAAAGTGACAAGTCACAAATTGCCAGGAGTTCCATGGAGGCAATTATGTAGCTCCTGAATCAGTAAAACAAAACCTCTGAAACAAAAAAAACACTACAGAGTTGTCGAGCATGATAATCTTTTAAAGGCATACGTTTAATATTTTAGTAGCAGTATACTCAAACAGTTCAAAACTGGGGACCAGCCTTTATCAACGTGACACGTAGCATTATAGATAGACATTCTGATTCATGTACAAAGTACAGTTTTGTACCTACCATAAATGTAGATGTCCGATAGACATGCAACTGCAGTCATAACATATGGGTTGTCCTGCCTCAGGCAGCCCTCGGTCGGCCGGATTCCAAAGTCTGGGTCCGACGTCGGCTGATGTCGCATTTCTCTCTGACGTCAGAGCGGCTGGAGTACATAAGCATCAGCCGATGCCATTTTCTTCAGTGTTTCTTGCCCCAGATGCCAGGTGCCCTCCAAGGAAGGCTGTTATCAAATTGGAAGACAAAAACAGGATTCCAGACAAATAAATGAGCAATAAAACAAATACACCATAACAGATATCCCCAGCTAAGAGAAACAGGGATAGGAGTGGACCCTAGGCATAGAGGGGAATGGAGGGAGGGAAAATCCGACTGCAGTTGCATGTCTATTCGACATCTACATTTATGGTAGGTACAAAACTGTACTATGTCCTTCAAGAATGCAACTGCAGTCATAACATATGGGTAGAATACCATAGCTTAGCTGGGGGAGGAGGAATGCTCTAGGAAAAAGATGGTGTGGCAATCAAGCCCTGCAGGACTGCCGAAGCAAAGCCTGCTCTGGATCTGGAGTATAGAGGGAGATTGTAGTGTTTGGAGAATGTATGCACGGAGCTCCATGTAGCAGCTTCTAGAATGTCCTTAGTAGGCACCCCTCTTAAGAATGCTGTAGAGGTGGCTGTAGCTCTGGTGGAATGTGGTCTGACATTGGCTGGAACAGTCTTTCCATGAAAGGAATAACAGAATCTGATGCAATGTCCAATCCATTTTGAAATAGTCTGTTTTGAAATTGCTTTTCCTTGTACTGCAGGGGCGTAAGCTACAAAAAGTTGTTCAGACTTCCTACTGGCCTTGGTTCTGTCCAGGTAGTATCGAAGTTGTCTGTGAATGTCCAAGGTATGTAACAGTCTTTCCCCCTTATTCTCAGGATTGGGGAAGAAAGCAGGCAAATGAATAGCTTGATTTAAAGAAACCCTAGATACCACCTTTGGCATAAAAGTAGGGTTGGTCCTTAATCAGACCCTGTCTCTGTGAAAAATTATGAATGGTGGTATTGCCATTAGGGCCTGTAGTTCCGAAACCCTTCTTGCTGAGGTAATTGCCAACAGGAAAGCTGTCTTCCATGAGAGAAATTGCAAGTCAACTGAAGCTGCTGGCTCAAATGGAGGTAGAGTCAGTTTTTCTAGGACAAAATTGAGGTCCCAGGCTGGCACTGGGGCCTTTCTTGGTGGCTTAATGTTCTTGATTCCCCTGAGGAATTGCCTTAGCAAAGGGTGTGAAAAGACAGGAGGATCAGTGTTTTATCTAGCTGAAATAGCTGATGCATGTATCTTTATGGAAGAATATGAGAGGCCGTTCTTTAGCATATCTGCCAAATATTCCAAGATGAGTGGTATGTTCAACAATGATGCATCATGTCCCTTGCTGGTATTCCAATTGCTGAATCTCTTCCATTTTGCTAAGTAAACCTTTCTGGTGGATGGTCTTCGGGCCTCTGTTAGTATCCGCTGAACGTCCTTGGAGAGAGATAGGTTGAGGTTATTTATGGGATCTCCCAGGCTGTTAGCTGCAGTGTCTGAAGGTTTGGATGTACTGTTTTGAAATTGTGTTGAGTCAAAGGTAGAGGCTATTGTGGAAGGGCCCACCTCCTGGTGTGACATATGCTCCGTAGTAGTGGGTACCAGTGTTGTCTTGGCCAGTCCAGAGCTATTATGATTCCCTTGGGTCTCTCTGCTTTGATCTTTAGTAATACTGAGGTCATCAGTGGCAGAGGTGGGAATGCATAGATTGTTAGGGAGTTCCAGTTGAATGAGAGAGCATCTATTTTCCATGCTTTTGGATGGTATGTCCTTGTGCAGAATTTTTGTAAAAGATGGTTGAGGTGAGAGGCAAATAGGTCTACTTCTGGCCTGCCCCATGTCGAAGTGAGTTGTGTGAAGACCTTCGGATGTAACCTCCACTCGTGTGGATCTGTGAAATTCCTGCTTAGGCTGTCTGCCAACACATTGTCTTTGCCTGGAACAAACTGGGATTGTAAATGGATGTTTAGGCTCAGTGATTTTTCCCAAAGATGCATTGTCAGTCTGCAAAGGGGGTAAGAGTGGGTGCCCCCTTGCTTGTTTATATACCACATCACAGTGGTGTTGTCTGTCCGTATCAGTAAATGGCCTTGCTGAAGTTGGTGTTGAAAGGCCTCGATGGCATGCATTACTGCCAGCATTTCCTTTTGGTTTATATGCAGATGTGTTTCCTTTGGAGACCATTGTCCTTGTATACACCTGCCTTCCATGTGCGCCCCCCATCCAAGGTCTGAGGCATCTGTGGTCATGGTCTGTGTTATCTGTGGTTTTTTGAATGACATACCTTTGTTTGCCTGGCTCACCGAGGCCCACCATAGGAATTCCTTTTGTAGGCATGGAATGAGTGGTATGATTGTCTCCAAGTTGTTGCTGTGCTGAGACCAAATGCTTTTTAGGTACCATTGAAGCTTTCTCATGTGTAGTCTTGCTAATGGAACCAGGAGAATGCAGGATGCCATGTAACCCAGGGCCTGTAGGAATCTCCTTGCAGTCATCTGGGTAAGTTTTGCTAAACCTTTGAAGTAATGAGTTAACTTCTCTTGCTTTTCTTCTGTCAGGTAAGCCATTTGAGAGGCTGTGTCTAATTTGGCTCCTAAGAAGATTATTTGCTGGGATGGCTGCAGTCTTGACTTTTGGAAGTTGACTGTGTATCCCAGAGCTTGAAGTAATCGTATGACATAGTCCAAGTTTTTTGTCAACATAAATTTGTCGTCCGCTTGTATGAGGCAGTCGTCCAGGTACGGGTAAATTTGTATCCCTGGAGCCTGCAATGAGCAATTACTGAAGCCAGGCATTTTGTGAATACTCTGGGTGCAGTAGATAAGCCAAATGGCAATGCTGAGAATTGATAATGCTCTGGCCCTGCAAGAAATCTGAGGTATCTTCTGCAGCTGTGTCTGATAGGGACATGCAAGTATGCCTCCTTGAGGTCCAGAGTAATCAGCCAAGACCCCTTGCCCAGCATGGGAAGGAGTTGCTGTAGAGTCAGCATTTTGAACTTTGGTACTATGAGAAAGGTGTTTAATGCGGACAAATCCAGTATTGGTCTCCATTGAGATTCTTTTCTTGGAACAAGGAACAGTCTTGAGTAAAACGCCTGGCCTTGTTCTTGTTGTGGAACTCTTTCTATTGCTTTCATCCGAGTCAGCAGAGAGATTTGCTTGATAGCCTCTGCCCTCTGGTTTTGTGGTAGGTTTGGCATGCCTTGTTTTCTTTGCAAGGTATGAAAATGGAACCTGTAGCCTCGGTCTATAATGTCCAAAATCCATTTGTCCTTTGTCAGTCTGTGCCAATTTTCTGCAAACAGAGATAATTTCCCGCCCAAGGGAGCTTCTATTTGTTCCCTGGTAGGCGGAAGTAGAGGAAAGTCATTGAGATTGTGGCTGTGGGGCAGGTGAGACCCCTGCTTCACTTCTTTGGTTTCCTGGCTGCCATTGTCGTCCCCTGTAAGGACCTCTGTATTGGCCTCTTCCTCGCCACGCCTGTTTTACCCCTTTGAAACTTTTCTGGATTCGGAAAGGACCAGTTTTTTGAAGGCCAATTCCTACTGAATCTGGGGGGTTGAACCTGGAGGAAATCTTTCACCGTCTGAACTGATTTTGCTTTTTCTTCGATGGTCTTTAACACATCCTTAGCATTAGCACCAAAAAGCTTGTTCTTTTCCAAAGGTGCATCCAGAAGTTTTGCCTTTACATGATCTGGTAGAGGTTGATCTTTTAACCATGCATGTCTACGAATGACTGCCCCTGTCATAGCTGCCCTACATGAAGCTTCCAGTGCATCATATCCACACTGCAGGAAGTGATTGCTTACTTGCTGAGTGTTATGTACAGCTTCCTGCAAAGCCTTCCTGTCTAAAGGATCAGGAGTGGCTAAAGTTTTTATCTTCTAACAGGAAATCCTGACATTGTAACATATGAAAAAGGCAATTCAAAGCTCTCATAGATAAGGTAGTGGATGTGTAAATCTTTTTGCCCCATCTCTCTAATGACCTAGCTTCCCTGTTGGAGGGCAATGGATTTTTAGAGGTGGAAGCTGAAACTCCTTTAGGCCCCTGTGAAATAGTTTCCAAATCAGCAGTGCGGGCCCTGAATAAATGGGAATGTGTTTCTGGGACCCTGTAATACCTGTCTGGCTTGGCTGGAGCAGGAGGAAGAGAGTCAGGGGTAGCACTAGAGTCAGAATATAAATCATCCAAAGCATCAAGTACAGGAGGAATAGCTAAGGGCCTGTGCTGGGGCTTCTTAAGAAAAGTCCTAAGGCGTTTTCTGGAATCAGAGTATTCCTGGCCTTGCCACTGGAAATGTTCCCTCATGGTATGCAGAACTTCCCCAAAAGAAATATCCTCAGGAGGGGAGGCCGAGGGGATGGAATCCTCTGCATCAGAGTCCTCATAGGTCTGGAAGAGCTCTTCCTGGCTATCAGAGTGGACAGAGCCCTCAGAATCGTCATCTGATGGAACAGGGTCAGAGGGTTCAACCCGGGGCCTTTTATCAGAAGGAGGCTGGGATCCTCTCTCAGGATGGGCCTGTGAACCTCTAATCATAGAAATTAAGTCAGCAGCCATAGACATAATTTGTGTCTCTGGAGTAGGCTGAGGTAAGGTTTTAGTAGTAAGATGTTTTGTTTTGCTGGCTGCCTTAGCCCTAGTGTAGGCTTTGATAGACATGGCCATAGGAGGCCTGGCAGCTCCACGTGCAGGAGTGACCTTGTCTACCGCAATGGTCTCGGGCATTTCCTCGGTTTCGGTATCCGGAGGAAAATCAATAACTGGCGTCGGAGTGATGTCCGGAATCGGAGTCGTCGGTAATGCGGTGTCTTCAGTTCGGAGCGGTGGAGGGACCGTCTCAGAGGGAACCGGAGCACTCGTGCTAGGTTTTGGTGTGGAGTTGGTGGTAGACGTGGGCCAAGGATGTCGGTCCCGGTCTTTACGTTTCTTGGGAGTTTGCGATGTCGGAAGTTCCGACGGCATGGTGTAAGCAAATTTTTCACCGAAAAAATCTTCAGCGAACTCCGCCCGGCGCCTGAGAGTGCGCTTGTTGAAGCGAGCACAGGCTACACAGGCCGAGACGTCGTGGTCTGGGCCAAGGCAAGGAAGACAGTAAGAGTGGAAATCCTTATGAGGTATTTGTTTACCACAAGAAAGACAATTGTTAACTTTTTCAGTAATTTCTGACATCGGCTGAGGCAAGAAAAGGTCCCCAATGGGGTACTTAGCTTTTTTGATGACTTCGGTATCGAAGAATACAGGAGCTGACCGACCGGCACTTGCGAACTGCTTCTGCTTCGGGCACCGCGCGGCAAGAAAGTCTGAAGAAAATGGCGTCGGCTGATGCTTATGTACACCAGCCGCTCTGACGTCGGAGAGAAATGCGACATCAGCCGACGTCGGACCCAGTCTTTGGAATCCGGCCGACCGAGGGCTGCCTGAGGTAGGACAACCCATATGTTATGACTGCAGTTGCATTCTTGAAGGACATCTGAATAAAAGCCATTCCTCCAAAAACTGTGCTGAACTAAAGAAAAGTGTTTAACATTACATTCTGTAAAAACATTTAAAGTGTTTTAATGTTAAGGACAAGTCTCCAGACCCTTCCAAATCTAATCTCTTGTGCCCTAGCGTTATTACAATCAACTCTGAGGTTGCTGCACCTCAGCATAAAGATGTAGCTACTCATTTTAGTGACCATGTGCTGTGGCCAAAGGTGCATGTTCATATGCTTGACCATGGGATGGTTGGATCTTTCAGTATTTATGTAAAGACTATCCTTTTTATTTATTTATTTATTTTACATTTGTTGACCGGGCTAGTCCAACTGGATACATGTCCATTTTCAGTAGAGGCCCAGGGAGAAAAGCTCCACTAACAGTTACTAGACATATAGATACAATATGTATTTAAGGCAAGGCAATACAAGTTATTTAGATGATAGGTAAACATCAATAAATCAAACAAAAGTTTACAAGACAAATGGAGAAATAATATAAACAAGAGGTATAGACAAATACATACTATTCAATAGAGAGTATGCTAGAAAAGGACAAACTTCTATAGTACCTTCTATGATACTCTATCTAGTATATAACTTTGTTACCTGATAGCAAAATACATTCATTCGGAGGTTAGTAGGAAGGAGTGCATAGCAAACGCAGTAGTGAGATAAGTTAGACAACGTATGAAGGATGAAGTGATTAATCTGGGTTAGTGCATGGACATAGCCAGTTATTTTTAAAGTATTCTTTGAGTTGCTTCTTGAAGAGTGGTGTAGAGGACAGAGATGAGAGTTATTTTGGGAGAAGGTTCCAGGTTTTCCCCACGGAGTTGGAAAACAGAGAGTCCCCAGCTTTATTGTGGGACTTATGTATAGATACTTGCAATTTATTTGCTGAGCGTAGGGTAGATAGATTTATGTAGGGGGTAACCAGGCTAGTAAGTGTAGGTGTGTTGCTAGGATGATGGAGGATCTTTTGTGTGATAGTAAGCTGGTAAAAGAGAAGTTGATTATGGAATTCCAGCCAGCCCAGTTGTTTTAGATTATGACAATGGTGGGTTCTAAATGGGGAACTTGTGGCAAATCTGGCAATGTTGTTGTATGAGTTTGTAAGTTTGTTGAGATTACTTTTGGAATGATTGGTATAAAGTGGAGAGGCATAGAGGAGGGTAGAGATAAGATGAGTGTGGGCAATAGTAGTTCTAGCTGTAGGAGTAAGAAAGGATTTAATCCTATAAAGTGAGCCTAGCTTTCTGTTCACTGATTTTATTGTGTTGTTTGTGTGTGTGTCAAAGGTGAGGTTATTATCAATTGTTACTCCTAAGAGTTTGGTAGTTGGGTCAGATGATATAGCAGTACCATTACTGGATAACACTGTGAAGTCTATTTGTGTGGACTTTTTTGTAGGGTTAAAGAGCAGTAATTTGTTTTTTTTGTGTGTTCAGGAGAAGGCAGCACTGTAGGAACCAATTTTTCACAATGTTCAGTACCTTTTGGGTGAGGGATTGGAGTTCAGTTAAGGAAGTAGCAGAGCATATCAATGTTGAATCATCTGCATATTGTATGCAGGTAGCTTGAGGAATAGTTAAGTTGAGGTCATTAATGAAAATTGAGAATAGGAGGGGCCCCAAAATAGAGCCTTGAGGGACACCTAGGGAGACAGGAAGATTTGTGGAAAGTGTGTTATCCCATAGCAGAGCCTGTTGGCATTTCTCCAGGTAGGAATAGAACCATTTTAGTGCTAGTGAATCAAGAGCGAGAGATTTAAGTAGATTAATAAGAAGCTGATGGTTAACCATATCAAAGGCTTTTGAGAGGTCAATGAGAGGTCAATGAAAAGAGCAGCAGCTAGAGTGCTGCTATTACGATGTTTGTTGATGCAGTCAGAAAAGGATAAAAGGGCAGAGGTGGGACTGTGGAATGGCCAGAATCTATGCTGACAGCTAGCTAGTAAGTTATCTTGGAGAAGGTGGTTGAGTAGTTGTCAGTGGATACATTTTTCCATTATTTTTGCTAAGAGAGTAATGCAATTGGTCGAAAGTTGGAAAGGTCAGTGGAGTTCCCACCCTTATGTAAAGGGATGATATGAGAGATTTTCCAGACAGATGGGATAGTTCCTTCAGAAATTGTTCTATTTATTAGGATAGAAATGGCATAGGCTATAACTTTGGCTGCTTTTTGCAGGTATTTGGCTGGTAGGAGGTCTGCTGAAGGGGTGCGTGGCTTTAATTTTAGGAGAAGGATGCAAATGAGAGATGTAGGGACTGGTTGTAGGTGGAATGATGGTAGTAAGCTAGATGAGGTGGATGACAGACATGGTTTAACAGGGGATAGAGAGTTTGCTAGTGATTGGATTGCTTCAGTAAAGAAAGTATTGGCAATATGCTTAGGATTGTTATTGGTGGTATCTGATGGGGTTGGTGTTTTGGTGTGACCTGGGTGTAGGAGTTTGTTTACGCCTGACCAGAATTTTTGTGGTTTCTGTTTGTGGGTCTGCTGGAGTTGAAAGAAGAAGCTTTTTTTTGTCAGTCATTATAGATCTTTTAGCAGCATTTCTCAATAGTTTAAATTCTAGATGATCTGTTGGGTTTTTAGAAGCTCTCCATTTGGCCCAGATTTTGTTTCTGAGTGACATTTTCAATCTGGTTTCATTAGTAAGCCATGGAGCAGCTTTAGTCCTAAGTCTGATAGTGTGTAAGGAGGCATGATAGTCCAGAATTTGTAAGAATTTACTGTTAAAGTATGAAACTGCCTCCTCTAGCTGGAGGTGTTTCAGTGGTGACCTGTCACAAGCTTTAAGTTCAGCCTGGAAGCATTCAAGGCTAAATTTTTTATTGGATCGAGTAGTCCTAAAGAAATTAGAGTTGAGGATGTTGAGTCTTTGTCTAATGACATAGGTTAGTGAATGGTCACTAAGGTCATCAGGAAGAGTACCTGTTTTATACATAGGGGGGTGATTGTTAACTAGGATCCAGTCTAGGATGCTTTCTTTGTTGTTGGGTTTATTGATTCTAGTAGGGCAGGTAATGATTTGGGAGAAATGGTAAAGGTTAATATGGGTAGTAGGCTTGGGTGAGCTACAAGTAGTCCAGTCTATATTAAAGTCACCCAGCACTATTGTTTCTTGAGGTAGGTAAGTGGAGAGGCAGCTAAGTAAATTTTCATTTTTTGTTGCTATAAAATACCACTGTCAAGTATGAATGTTTCATGCCCTTTTGCATTATGTATGAAATCAAAGGTCAGATCGAAATAAAACAAATTACAGTTCAGTCTGTGTTAAGATATTTGTCATGGTCCTGGAATGAGATTGAAAATGATCATCGTGGCTAGTGCTCTACACAAGTTAGCAAATTTAAAAACTGATATGCTGATGGGCTGAAAAATGGGACACATTGCTATATACAGTAGCAAAACCTGCAAACTATGTGCTTCACAGTGATTGTTTTTTGAGGAACAACACTTGATTTTAAGAATGCAATTGATATATTAGGTATATGATGCAACTGTCCATTAAAAGTACATAAGTGACCATCATCTCTTTCCTTTGAAAGTGCCCCAAAACACTAATATACTTTACTTGACAATCCATGCTCTTCCAGTTCTGTTGCATGTAGCTTCTATTTTTATTTTTTTAATAAGTGCCTCTGTCTTGAATCTGATAACCAGAAAAGGGAGTTTTAAAACAACAGCAGCAACAACCTATTATATTCCAGCACTTCATTGAAGGTTGTGCGTCAGAGCTGGCAACTCGGCACGTAAAAATCTACTGCCAATCATTAGCAGACCGGAGTTCCACTGTGGCAACCCCTAACTGGGAAAAGCCGAAAGACACAACACAACAACTTCTGTAAGTTGGTAGCAAATTCTGGCATATCCAGAGCAATTTATATTTATCTCACTAGATTCAGTGAAAATACATTACTCCAAATATGATGCATTTAGAAATATTCCTTTTCTTTGTGTTGTGACTACCTCAGGGTTGATTATATTAGAGAGAGGAATAAATGGGTTTCCTACTTAATGAGGATACAGAGTCCACTCCCAACATTAATTATTATTTTTTTACATTTATTTTATTTTTATTCAGACAAGCGTCATTTCATTTGGTTGAAATTTTCAGAGCATCATTTAACTTTTGTGTTGTCAGTTGTTTCATCATAATAAACAACATATATTGATCCTTTCATTAATAGTGTGGCCATAAAAAAGTCTGATGATCCAATCAGGTCCATGTTCCAAAATGCAAACATAATTAGAAAATGCAAACATCCTTTATTGTTAAAAAACCTTAGTGGCTGTAAGCACAGAAAACAGCTGTTTTCCTGAGCTGCAATTAGACTACACAACACTTAGCAGTAAGAGGCTGTTGTCAAAGTGTGAAGTGGGGAGGGAAAAGCCAACATGTTATTAAGTTAAAAGCAACTCAACAATATGGCAGGCGACTGTATGGACTTTTTTCTTATGACAATAGAATATTAAGGGCAAACAGCTTCTAATTACTGGAGACAGTTCATATGTAATGTGTATAGTTTTGGAAAGCTGTGTGAATGTATTTCTTTTTATTTATTTATTTGTTTTTCTTAAGGAAAATATGCAGCATTTGTGGGACCCTGTATTGTTATGGATAGTGTCAGGATCCCCTGTAGCTGTGAGTTATCTATGTGTTGAAGGGAGAGAGGTTATCATTCCAATGTGGAACGCTGACTTATACACATTATGCAGCAAAACAATCCAGCACATAT